>NW_023998422.1:2560080-2684113 GCF_014805625.2 Glossina fuscipes
GCATCAGCAGCGGCATCAGCATCACCATCCATCTATAAAAGAGTTTGCTTTGATACTTCCATAAGATTGCTGTGGAATAGTTGAGTGATTTGCGTAATACCAGTGGCTTTAATTAGGGTCAGCCGCAAATTATTTGCTTGAAAGCACTTCATGTAGATAATGAATTAATGGAATTTCAATTTCAAATTTATTCGATTTAACATTTTTTTTTTGTTCTTTTTTGGCAAATGTATATTAAACCAAAGCAGAAAAAAATTGATATTTTTCATTTTGAAAGCAAATTTATATTCATTCATAGCTGGTATATAAATTTCCAATTACTGTTTTTGAAGAACAGTGGGGGACAAATCTAAGAAGAAGCCCAGGTAGCCGCCACGACGGAGAAGGCTTTAATTGATTCGGAAACTGTGCCGGGTAAATATAATAATAAAGGACGGATCCATTTGAAGTCCTTAACGACGTTAGATATGCTTTCACAAATTTTGGGTACATTTTTCGCAAGTGTGTGGATCCAGAAAGTAACAAGGGCCTCCAATTCCTATACTAAGCATGACCATGTTTGCATGTACAGAAGACATACTCTGAGTGGTTAATTATTAGAAGAAAATCACATCGCACTTGGTGGACTATAATTTTTTATTAATTAATGTGAATGGGAGAAATTTGAATTCAACGATTGGCTCCGCAGTCATGAAGAGAAGATTTCGATCAGCAACAGAAGTTGAAGCGAATATCGTTGACATTGTATATGGGTGTGCGTATCAATCAGGGAAAATCCTTAGTAACCGATTTATTAACCGTTCGTGGTAATAGAGCTCTACGAAAAAATCATGTTGACCGCTCCCTTCTCTCTATACAGAAACCCGCCGGTGAACGAAATCTCTACCCAGAGCCCGCAGGCTTGATAAGGAATGATTGGTGCTCCTTGTCATTCAAGGAAAAGGTGATTTGTTAGCAAAAGTTAATTTTCGTTAGAAGCGTTTCGGGAACCTTACCTTACATATATATATATATACATATATATGTGTTCATGAAGAAATAACAACAACAAATAAAACACTATAGTGAATCACGTCTCACCATTAAATACTCTACACCACTTTACAGTCAGCGATTCATTCTAACTTTTCAAAATAAAATGTTATAGCGAAAGTGGTCCGTTTCGGGCTATTGCAACGACGTTGGGGAAAAACATGCCCAAAACATGTACCAAATTTTGGCAAAATATATTAAAAACTGCGACCTGTAGGTTGAGGATAGGAAAAGAAGAGAGACATAATTGGTGAAGGATATGATTAGGTTATGAATATTAAAAGTTTTAGCTCAAACTGGACTTGTATTCACTCACCATCCAAAGATAGGAAGAGATAGTAAGAGATGTCTTTAGGAGCAGTTTATGTTTAGTTGGAAGCATTTTCAAATAAAAATGAGTTAGCATAGATTCATCGAGATGACCTCTGCAGGGATATAAATTATGGATGATGCGAAATGTGGAAGCGCTTCGAAAATTGAATCTTTTAATCTAAATACTCGCTATTCGGACAAAATTTAATACTTTTAGAATTGTCTCCATTTTTCACTTCACCTAGACGTAGATAAGTCAATTTTATTCTAATTTTTTTGGTTTAAATTTTTCGCTAGTGACAGCACATGCCCAGCTGCTCTTCGAGAATAGCCCTTGAGTTTATTAAACGACGGATTCTTGTTTCAACAAATTGGCTCGGATCCATTGCTTGCTTTAAAACACTTTACCTATGCGCATCCGTTTTCAGTCCCTACGCAAAACCGCGAATTGCTTCAATATCCACCAATTAGAAAAAGGGATATTCAAGTGAAGAACACTCTTCTCCTGCTTTGACCGCACAGACAACAAATATTGTCATCAATGTCAAGAATTATATGCATTGAACCCTTTGGTCATTTATGGCCGTCCTAGTACATGTACACGGTTTTCGGGCAAGCATGCCCTGTTAGTCGATTTACAGACATCTTTTAATAAAGCGCAAGAATATATGTAAAATTCTTATACATGCATCTTTAAAAATTTGATGGGTGTGAACCATTTTTCTATATTAATTTTGTCGGGACTCTGTCAGCGTAATAAAATTCACCAACTTTTTCTCTAGCTGCTAAACCGTGTTAGAAAGAAATCTTTTTGCTTCCATTCATTTTTCTTAGATTACTCAAGTTCTTATAACTTTAATTACTTACCTAAAAAACTTTCCGAATATTTTTTTTTTTTTTCTTTCAATTAAAATTACGTTTGCTTTGAATATATTTGCTTCGGTGCACGCGCGAAAGAGAGTAAAATCTTCTAGCTCTATTGAAGCCGGTGTCACCATCTAATGTCTAGCAATGCTTAATGCATGAATGCATATGCGCGCGGGACAGTGTTCCTATTCGACTATAAAAATATGTATGCGAACCAAAGGTAACAAATGAAAACAAGGGAAAACACCTAAATCAATCAATGGCAGAATTAGCTTAGTATTCTCGTTCCGCTTACAATCTGGGAGAGAAAGAGAGAGAGAATTTAATCGTAAATGTTTTCATGTGACCCTCGCCAAGATAAATGATTACTTTCGTCAAAGTCAATTGTTAAGCAAAGGATTTTAGCAAGCAACTGAACGTCTCTTGCGTAACATAATCTCGCTTGATATTTTCCTGTTTCCGAAGCTAAAATTAACAAAATTTTATCCCATCGCGACGGCATCAATTTTATCGTATCTTACTTCGCTGGGAATCGGTACGATAAAATGACTGGTGATGGGTAGACAAGATTCGGCCAGAGCCGGATATTACTTTCTTATATGTTTATTCCCTTATCTTTACGGCTTTAACAAAGTTTAGAATTAAAAAGTTTTATAATTGCTTTGACAGATCTTTCGTTTACACAGCTGTTTGAATATCCAATGATCGAATCAAGTTAACGGTAAAAGGGACATTTTTTCTTCCAGATGATTGATAAGCAAAGATTGTCATATAATTGAATGACATGAATATAATACAGTTTAGGAAACCTCCCTCAAGTGAACTGATGATTAAAGAGATTATGTTATGGTCTCAACTGGGGAACTGTTTGATTACACTTTTTACTTAATAGATGTATGCGTATATATGATTTGTTTTTTATACCCTACATCATTTGTGGTAGATGGTATATCAAGCTATTGCGGACGTATGTAACACCCAAAAGAGCTTAGGGTAGACCCAACTTTTATTATGCCGATCGATTCAGGATCACCTTCTAAATCGATCTAAGCTTGTCTGTCTGTCTGTCCATCCAGGTCGAAATTTCTGAGATATTTTGATGAAATTTGGTATACAGGCGTACCTTGAAAATGATTCGGATTGATCCACCCTTTCGGCCACTCCTCACATGACGCCCTATTCTGTAAGGCAAAAATTGTAATTTTCGAAATTCGTCGACAAGAGTGGCTGAGTGTTAGTATTTCGGCGTTCTAAAGTGGCGTGAAAACTTTGCACCGACTGGAACAATTCTTTAGACTCCCTCTGGTATAACCGTCCCTAGGCACAAGTCAATCTCTTTGGACTCCCACATGTATAGGCGCTATCACGAAACGCAAACTCTTATATGCAGGGAAAGTCTAACCTCCCAATATGCGGCCATTCGAGAAAGTTATGGCTTTGCATGAAAGCACTATGTACGTTTTGGTGTACGATTACCAAAGCTTCACTAGGCGAAATGGTATAGAGTATGCTATAGTCGACGTTGCATCACTCTAATGCTCGCACTTTTTTTTTCTTATATTAATTTCTTTCATTTGTAAGAGAGAAGAGCTATCATTGTAAGCAAGAAGAAAAAAAAAAAGAAAGATTCTACCGTCACTCTAATGATAGCCCAGAACGACAAGACTGTGACCATTAAAAACATAAAATTTTAATAGTCATCAATCACAGCGTTAGTGACAACAAACTGCCGTGCCAAGCGGTCTTAATAAAAGAGACGAACAGACAAGCAAACAAACAAACGCAACAAATTGTCAGAGGTCTTTTGTTTTTTTTTTTTCGAATAGTTCTTTTCAGGTCGCTACACAAAAACTTAGATCAAGTACATGTACATATAAATTGAGCTAGGAAGTACGTACGTACGTACGTACATATCGAATGTGTATGTATATGCGTTGATAGTCAAAAGTTAAGTATCAGTTAATGATGTAATAAATGCAGTAAATATGTCGCTATCCGTCCGTATAAACTTTAATAGAATATATACATACACATACATATTTATTGCTTAGATCATTATATATGTGTGCGTTGAATAAATAAACACTTTTCGCTTTATTACATATGAAATGCCATTCTTAACTTTTAATCATTCAGTCAGTCTTACTGTCCTCACTGACTGACTGACTAACTGAATGGCTGGCCGACTAGGTAAAGGTAAGGTAAACTTTGGTTTTCGTATGCTCTTGACTGTTAACTGCGATATGGTATAGACGCTGTTGACTCTGCATAAATAACGGTAAAAGTGCTATAAACTTAGGATCTACTATACACAAATGGCAAATTGAAAATTATACGCAGAATAATGCAAACACACAAAGAATATGCAATGAATTATAGGTGTATATAGGAATGTGAGAAAAAGAAAAAAAAGAAGAAAAACAAAATAAAACATGCTTTTATACATACGAGCAAATAACCGAATACATAGCCATAGGCGGAAAATAAATACTATTTATACCTATGAATGCATATGAGTTTCTATGCATGTATGTCTATATGCATAGAGCATATGCGTGCGTATACATATGCTTGCATAATAAGTCAGAACCCCTTAGGTTAGCACTCGTAAGTATTGCATTTGAAAACACAAAAAAAAAAAAAAATATATATATATATATGCAGTTAACTTAATGATAATGATGATGACGCTTTTAATGTCAGTCTTTTATTGCAACCAAACAATGTGATAATGTCGTCATGATAAATAACTCTTTACAATCAGTGAATCATTTTTTTATTGCCAGTTATATAACCAATTCAAAAAAAAAAGAGAAGAAGAAGAAGAAAAAGAACAACAACAACAACAACAACAACAAATATAAATGTAAACTTGGGACGAACCTCTTTACTCAACTATCATGTATTAGTAAATTGCATATTATTTAACGTAATCGACTCATGATTAACAATTTAGCATAAAATACAAGATTTCCCATTAACTTTCCGCTTGAAAATATGCCTTAATTTAGCTTAGGCTGCAAAAGAGCAAATTAAATAATGCTTAACAGTTCCGGGCATATCTTTCACTAGGTTTCTATAACTTTTTTTTTCCTCGTAGCAAGAAAATTTAAAAAGAAAACCTATGACAAATGCACTGGCCCTTTGAATTGTAACTTGAACTGTTGGCGTTTTTATCGCCTGCTTATTATCCCTGCGCGATTTCGGGGCTTTGAAGCTCACAATTATCAAAATGAGAAACTCTTGATACGTTAAATACAGACGGTGTACTAGCGTGTCCGTAAAAGCTGTAACTTCTTCATGTGAAAATTCCATCGTTAAGCTTATACCTAACATTATAAGTTATTCCACGAAAGCGTATGCACAATAATTGTTTGGACTTTTGAATAGGTTGAGTTTGGTGCTAACAGATCTACTGAATACGGAAGGCGTTACATTTTCTGTTTAATTTGAAGGCAAATACTACCGAATCGTCCGCAGCCTTAAGGGATAATATCGATGCGTACGTAGAAATGGTGTGCGTTATTAAACCGTTAACATCGATGATAAACTGGAAGAATGCATGGTTCCCCTGTTAGGCGATATCCACTACTAGAAAAGAAATATTATTATCAATGAGCTGCACAATGTTTTCTTTCTCTTTGTGAACACCAGACATTATTCCGTTTGATTAACACTCTTTATTTTTTTCTATACACGTAATCACTCACATTATACGTGTAATTCCGTGACGGTTAGAAGGAAGTGAGAAAAGGGAAAATGCAGCCTAGTGAGTGTGCTTCAAATCGGTAAATGTCATACCTTTACGCAATGAGAGAACTTTTTCGGAAGATATCAAGATCAAGTATGATCTACCGCCCTTATATTTCAATCCGCGAACCTTGACTTGACTCGGCTACTCCGCGCAAGTTATTGGGTTTTTTCAGCGATTTAATGTCTGCCCGTACAGTGCTTCTATTCCTTTGACTACATGCATTAAATATATCATTTTTTGGATAGCCTCAAAAGATGTATTACTTTTTTCTCTTAGAATGCATTTTCAATAAAGCTCTCTTAATGAAATATGCCATGACATTCGTACACCCTACAAAGCTTAAAGTTTGGACGGATATAGATAAAGGGACATACAGCTTTATGGTAGCGATAACTTCATTGCGCTGGACTGGAATTTTATGTTGTATCCATAATTTGAAATATTTGAGATATATTAAGGATATTTGATACAGTGACGTCACTAAGAAAGAAATCCGCTGAAAATTGTTTGGATAGGCGCACTTTCACGATCACTCTCCTATATAATGCTTTAAGCGGAAAACGTCATTATATGAAAACACTTAAGAGAATTATATTCGGTCGTGACCGAATATGATGTATCCTTCACCACTATCCTGAAGGAAAAGGACGCGATATAAAGTGGAAATTTATATCGCGTATGTGTTTTACTTTATGAGAAACTAGCAAAAAAAACGAAAAGCAAAGGTATTTAAGGTTTTTGCGACATAGACGTGGGCGTTATAGACGCGCCCCTCAAAAACTCTGTTGCAAATTTGTAAGCGATATCGGCATTTTAGCGAACGAGAGAGTGAATATCACTCTCACAGCTGAGCAGACGGAGAGATAAACCGACGAACAGAGGGACATGTTTAGGTGCATTTCAAATCTGAAGCTGGCCAAGACTTGAAATATTTTATGGGATTTTAAAAGCTTGCTTCCGTTTGTTATAAGAATTTTGGAAAAAAGGAAGCTATGATATACTGTAAAATTGAGTAGGCGTGGTCAAAATTTTCCATTTTTTGCAGGTATTACAGCATCGCCCATAGAATATACATCCAAATTTTTGTAAATTTATCTCTTTTGGTTTATGAGTAAAGAGCAAAAATCAATTACTTGTTTATTTTGAAAAACAAAGGTGTTCTAAATTTACTTGGTACTGTAGGCGTATGTTTCGACGAATTTGGTCCATTTCCAATACCAATTTGCGTGTACAAGCTTCCAAAGTTTCTGCCAAATTTGAAGTCAACGGCTCTATTTTGGCAGTTAGGGGAATTTTTTCCAGTAAACGGATTCAGAACTTGTTGCCGATCACGAATATATTCTTTGTGGAGTTTCCAATTTTTCCTTCTGGGCTTTGCACACATGTTGAAAAATGAATATACCCCTTATCTTTCGCTGATGGGTATAATCGGATGGGGCAATTGCTGGAACCTTCCTCTATATAATCGTTGCTAGGAAAAGTGAGACTTTATGCGGCAAAAGCGCCTAATTATTAATATTTCTTAACGGAAAGTAGTCCGTCATAGTAGTTTGAAATAAAAATTAACTGCAGGAAATTTGTATGCCTACCAAGCTCGCGCTATGTAAGTGTTTTCATGAAAAGTAGGCCTTCATGGGGGCAATAGGTCTAATTTTCAACATTTAATAGTGACAATTGGTCCCTAATAATACCTTGATATGAAAGTAGCGGCATCAAAGTTGGACTCTGTGGGCATATTGCTTAGAGCGCAATACATATAAGAATTGAACATTCCCAAGGAAAGAAGATGTAATTTTTGCCAATTTGTCGCAAAAAATAAACGAAGGAATCTATTACATAATGTGGCGTAAGGTATTCAATAGTTGCCTTTACCCGATTTTGCAATGTTTTATTGATAAACTTATAATCCTGTTTTTTTTTCTAATATATATATTCGATTTTCTACATGAACATAATATCGTCTCTTTGCGAAAGCTTTTTAAAAGCCGCATAATTCAGGTTACATGGAGCATTTAACAAAGCCATAATCAATGTTCCTGCTAAACGGCCTAGAAAAGAAGTCAGTCTATCGTTAATAATCCTTCAATTTCTATGACAGCAAGGCCGAACATAAAATTAAATACGAAAGTAAAAGAAAAGAAAGAAGCATTTTAACAAACCGTTCGGATTTATATATAGCGCATCTGGTTAATGAAGATTTGTAAAAACAAAAAAATAAAAATAAAAAATAAACGTCTTAAGAAAGCGTAACAAATAAAAGCAAATCGATCATATGTATGTGACAGTAGTAAAAGTGACCTCAATGTACGTAAGCTGTTACTCTGTGACTGCGACACTTGATACATTTATTCTCTCTATGTTTATATTATTGTTAATATGCAAACAAAAAACAAGACGCAATTATCATATGCGGCACTTGTCACATTCCATAACTGACAAATCAAATTAAAAGTATGACAGCATACTACATATACAAAGATATACAAAGATTGTGGGCGCTAACAACAACCGTAACAGTATAAAGAGAGAAAAAACCAGTTTTGAAAAGAGAAAATATTTTACTAGACTAACTGATGACTTTCACCCGGCCAGCAAAACGAGAGGAGACGATTTTAACATATATATTGTATAAACCAATATATAAATTGAAATTATAATTAGAAATTATTATAATTGATATTTAACCTGCTGATATCAATTTTACTAAATGAAAACGTAATTGCGGTGAAATTCAAAATATTTGTAATTAAAAGCATCGTTTATACCTATAACACAGGCAGGATATATTAGATTAGTCAAACGATTTTTATAAACAAATATAAATATTTTGCTAATATCATTAACTATGTATATGCTCTGTTTATATAGGCGGTGACGGACTCCGCGCACCCGATATATCTGTCTGTGCGTTCAAATCATTAGTAGTAAAAAAAGGTTTTATTTAAAAAAAATGTGGTCTCAGAGTAAAATAAGAGTTCCGTTAAATTGGTTCCTGTGATCTGTTTAGAAATAACCAGAAACCTGTGGAGTGTCCTTTCTTTTTAAATTGCAGTCTCCACATGTCCTTAAGTTTTGCTATCTTCAAATTCTTCTTCATAAAGTCTCCACATCCCGTTAGAAGATAAACCCACAACAATGTATACACAGTAGCCCAAGAAGGTCTATATACAGTCTCGCCATTTTTATATAAAAATCTTGAGTGTTTATTTAATATAATATATACATATATACATTTTATTACCTTCGATCCACGAAAGCAGTTTTTAAAAAGGGAAACATTAACTTTCCGCGCTGTAGGCAAACTTCATTGGACCATCGTATATAAAATGGAGAATGAAATGGAATATGGTTCTCAGTTTGTGCAAGTACCTACAAGGTCTTGGCGGAACGTATAAAAATATGATTTTTAAAGTATGTGCGATGTTTAAAATACGATATGCGATCGATATTTCGAACGAATGAATATGCTTTCGCTTTGTCTTGCAATTAAATACCGTCCGCAAACTAAATTCGGCTTAACTCGAATGTAATTTAATTCATGTTTTCTTCTTCTTCTTCACCTGCGAGTCAGCAAATCAACATCAATTGATTTACTGGGTTGAGTGAGAAAGGTTCACGTATTGTTGTTTTGCTTTGGGTAGTCGAGAAATCGTCATAGTTCCATTGTGCAGTATATTAAATACCCTACGGTATTTCACTTCGCCTAATCCAATCCTTCTTCTAAAATATCAAAAATTATATCTTGTTATTTTAGTCCAAATTTACTAAGTGTAAGGAAGCAAACATTTCGTATGATTGTCTATGCCAGGATACCACTCAGTGAGTGCGTGACAAGTGCCCTGACAAGAAAACTTCTTTGTTTGGACAGCAATTTATTCTCCTAAATAGATTAGTGTTAGAATTTAGTTGGCTAAATAATCCGCTGTTGCTCACTTGCTCTCTGTAACACTTACTCTTATTTGCTATAATTCATCATTCATAATCTAACGCCTTTGTCCACACACTTTATATTATTTATCTATATCTGTTGAAGAGTATGCATTGCCTACGAACAGAGGGCACAGCACACTTCTGTTCAGGTCGAAAGCTCGAGCCAGGAGTAGTCGGAAGGGAAGTCTTACATTTACATTAAATTTGCTTGAATCGGCGGCATTGCCAGTCAGTCAGTCGTTGCGGTCGTAAAAAAGGCCCGATCGTATCTCAATCAAGGCGATCTATCTATCAAAAAAAAAAAATGTCAGTGTGATTCGATAGACAGAGGGACAAACTGCAAGTAGTTAAGGCTTATAAGTGTATGATGTTTGATTTTATAATTTTTATGTGTGCATATAAACGGTATAAACGCTATGTGTTCAGCAAGCAGTTAATGATTGATCTTTAATGTTTCGCTGCATTGCATTTTTAATTAATAATAATGTAAAATGCGTTATAAATATGATCGTGTCGTGATTAAAAAAAAATCACTTACAACTACCATTAGCATCACCATTATGCATTGTCCGTTATAGATATATATATATATATATATATTCACAGTTATTTTCCCATTTTCCTCGTTCGTTCTTCTTTTAATCCCTTTACGAAGCTTCCTTCTTCCTCGTATGTAATTTATGAAAACGTTTGGTGACTTGTATAAGGCAATTAAACATGTTTTAAACACATGTACATACACATACGCATATCTGACTATCTATACACAAGTCTTAGAGATGTTCACTTTTGTGTTTATCTAACGATATGTGTCTTAACGAGATGGTTAACCACACGATGAGTGGGGATTTAAGTTTAACAGTGCAAGCCATTTACATATCAACCTAAACATGTTCGCATATATTGAGGCATATATTCTCTTCTAAACGTAACCGTACGTAATCGTAGCAGCGTATAAAACTTCCATTTTTATATTTTTTTTTTTGTCATTTTTAACTTCATTTCTTTTTTGTTTTTAAAAAACGCTTTTATGCGAAAGAGAGAGAAATAAAAAAAATAAAAAAAAAAATACATTTTGGTTAAAGGCCTCCCAAAAGACCTTTTAGTTTAGTTACAATAAAGTCCAGAACAACTTAGAAATGATATGAAGGCTAGAAAATGTGAGCTTAACTAGTCTAGCCTTTTGAGGCTTGTAACCGACGAGAGGGGAGATTTACAGGAATCAACTTAAACCTTATAAAAAAAAACTCTTCCGCTTGTTTGTTAATTTTTCAACTCGTTCTAAGTAATAATTTATGGCTTCATGGCTACGTTAGATGCTTTAGTTTCATTCGTAACGGTTTTAAGCTAACATATACACATCACATAGATCTTGTATTATTTGTGTGCACACACATACATATGTACATAATAAATCTTAATTGTATTTTTTTTCCTCTTCCAACCTTAATGCTATGTGGCATTTTTCTTTAAATCTTTATTTTAATTTATTAGATTTTAGTTAGCTTTACGATGAATTTATCTGTTACTTAAAAACCGTTCAGACTCCTATTGCAGCTTATGCCTTGTAGTGCAGTGAAAAGAAATAAAGTGGTTTTAGATCACAGTCTTAAGTGTGCTCGTAAGCCTTATTTTTTTTTTTTTTTTTTTTACTCTCTCTCTCTCTCTCTATCTCTCTATCTCTATCTCTCTCTCTCTCTCTCAACTGAGCTGTCACATTCTTGTTTTGCTGATTTTTATCCGTAATTTATAAAAATAAACATTTGATTTTTTCTTCAAAAAAAAAAAAAAAAAAAAAAAAGCAAATATTGTGTTGTATTGAAAAGCTCTCGATAAAGAAGTTGAAGTATGGCCTTGAGTGTCTGCAGAATTTATGGCCCCTTGTAAGGAAACTCTTCTTAATAATGCATAGGAAGACAAGCAACGAATGATATTCGACTTATAATGAATTTTACAATGCCAGCCATTCACTCGCGTTTGCATGCACGGATATGGGGACATAGTTACATACCTTACGCGTTATGCTACGTTTTCATAAAAAATGCAGAGCATATGCATGTCTTCTTAATAAAGTAATTAAATGATTAAATGCCACACAGCTAAAGCTCTACATCAAAGTACATCTAATGATCTACGTGTATGCTGGCTTTGGTCTTCTGACCCTTGAAGGCATTACAGAGCATTTCTTTATATGATTTACTTATTAAAGTTTTTTTACATCAGTTTTACAACATAATGTCAGATAACTGTTGATTGCTTCGAGCTTTGCTTCTTCTTTGTAGCACAACTATCGAGAAGTGTGTTACGTGTATTCTCATATCATCCAAAAGCTTGCATAGAGTTTGGCTGAACTAAGGGAGCTGTGACTGAAACTGAAAACGATCTAATATTTAAACATAGCGCTTGGGCGGTGGGATAAGACTCGCGGCTGCTAAATCGATGACCACGGGCTCGTCTACAGTGGCTACATATACTGGTTTCTTAGAGCAGAAAAAAGTAGATGATACCTACGTAGAACTAGTTTCTATCTAGCTTCTTCAGTTGTCGATATAGATAATACTTTCTTCTTGCACTCTTGGCTGTCAGACCGACAATAGACTTTTTCTATTCTTGGCTCTTCTTCTTTTCGATACTGCTGGACACATGACATTACCTTTATATTCTTAGCCAGCAGTCGGCATTTAATTTGTAATTAGATGTCAGGAGGGCATTTCGCTCATTCGCTCATTTCTCCAATTATGAGTTCCGGGTAAAGATAAGGGGAACGTATGCGAACGGAATGACGCACGATGCACCAATAAAACAGAGTGAAATTAGAACGGGTCAGCGGAGCCGGCGTAGGAGAGTACTCCTATAACAGTGAAATTAGAAACTGAACGACTAGGCCTTTGAAAATTATCATTAGTGCAGCATAAGAAGTTAGCATAAATGCCAGTTTGCCCGATGAAGTTTGCAATACTACACCACTTGTGGTACAAGAGCATATTAAGTTTGTGGGGATCCCGGAACGACTTGGGATAGACCCACCTTTTATTATACCGATTGGTTCAAATAACTTGTCCCTCCGTCTGTCTCGTTTCCTTGTACTCTGACCGTAATTTTTGAGGTAATTCGATAAAATTTGATGCAGTGACTTGTTTAGACGCAAGAACGAACGCTATTCAAAATCGTTGGGACTTTTCAACCATTTCCGGTATAACGCCTCACTTTGGCAAGTCATTACATGAATGGTAAGATAGCGTAGGGCATTTTATAGTGGTCCTTATCCACTATGCTGTTTTTACTTGTTTTATGGTAAGCTAAGAATCCGTAAAGAAGAATCAATAGATAGCATACACGCATGCACATGTTGCAATGACCAAGAAGCAACACCAATTCAATTTTATCTTTCTATTTATTAATCCAAATCTATTTGGTTGCCTTTAAAGCAATCCTTCTCCAATACTATACACTAATGCCAACATTTTCTCCTCGAACGCTTCAAAGCTTTTAAATATTTCTGATATTCGATATGCTTGCGCAATTCAATTTGAATATTGGTCTTACTTTTTTGACGCAGCACTATAATATATGAAAAGGTCTATTCCATTTCAGTGGAGCCCTAGAAAAAGTGTAAATTTTCTTGGGAGACACATGTGGGTGGTTCAGTCCTTTGCAGTGTTTGCCATATTCGGAAAAGTTTTATCAGAATTTGCAATCAAAGGAAAACTAACTTTAATTGTATATATTGTTCTCCATATATATAAAATAATAAATGTATGCAGCTTAATAATATAAATATTTCATAAATTATTCATTCACTTCTTTAAAATATTTATATTACAAGTTGTGACATTTTCTCTCTATGCCCATCACCGAACGATAAATATTCATTTTGGCCAAACGTTTGCAGGAAGGAGGCATCAGAGACACGACAAAGTATGCATATTCTTGATCGGCATCAAATTCTAAATTGTTTTAAATATGTCCGTCTGTCCGTCTGTCCGTCTGCGTAATGTCTATTTTAATCATTTTCCTATCGACTTGAAATTTGGCAGTGATATTGGAAGTTCTTGCATTCAGATTGGTATTGAAAATGGGCCAAATTGGTCGAAGGACACGCCCACAGCATCACGCGATCTGAGGAAAAAGGAATGAAAAATTGGCTTTAGAGCACATAAATGCATAATAATTTGAAACCATATTCTATGGGCGATGGAAAAAATTGACCACGCCTAGCCAATATTAGGGTGTATCCATATGCAATTGTATTTTCAATATCTTTATAACGCGAAGAAACAAGCTTCGAAAACTGCATAAAATATACAAATTCTTGGCCAGTTCCAAATTTGGAATGCATCTAAGCATGTCCGCCTGTTCGTCTGTCCATATGTCCGTTTGCGCAACTTTGTAGTAATTGTGGTAAACATTCTCCCGTTAGCGAAAATGAAGATATCGCCTGCAATTTTGCAAAAAAATTTGATGCCTACAACCCCCATGTGCCAATACGATAAAAACTTTTATTTTGAAAATAGAAAAAGTCAACTGCATCCACTCCATATTATGGAGGATGAAAATTTTCTTTCTTTACTTTTTTTTGTCTTTTTTAGGATAACGATGATGGGTATAAAAGATTCGTTGTCGACCGAATTTAATTTTCTTACTTATCTAAATTGACAAAGTTCTTCGTTAACTTTAGATGGAACAAACAAATTTATCAATTCAAACTTTTTCTAAAATCGTCCGAAGAAGAGAAGACTTAGACTAGAAAAAAACATTTCTATTTTTTTTCTTCTTTTCTTTTCTTTTCTTTTATATAAATAATAATAAGTGAGGATGTAAAGTGCAGCATTCCCGTTAAGTTGTTTATGTTACTTATTCATTTTTTGGAAGATAAGGCAAGCAAATGAAGAAACAAATATTTTTACTTAAATAGATTTCAAGCGTAAATTTGCTTTTAACTGCAATACTTGCAATACAATTTCTGCTTGCCAGACAGGAAAGATCTGGAATTAATTGTTGTTTGATCGATGATTTCGTTGAGTCAGTGACAGTGAGAATAAATGACTGAAGTCACAAACAAAAGTCGAGACAAATTACTTGCTATTCAATATTTTTACTTTTTTAGTTGTAGTTGTAGAAGAAGCGTAAACAAGTATTTGTGCGGATGGGTAGATAAATGGGTTTTTCACTTTTAACACATAAAGTTGATTAGAAGTGACTTGCGTTGGTGCGATGCTTGTTCGTAGATAGTTAGTTTTCTTCTCTAGATTTATTATCTAAAGTTTGGAAGAGCGTATCTTCTCAAATTATTAACAACATCATAATAAGCGATAATTGCGTTTTGTGAAAAACTTTCTAAATATTTCTCTAAACATTTTTCCGGTACTAACGAGGTAAAGCAAGGCTGGTAAAGTAAAGTTTGTTTTGCTGTTTTTTGTCAGCTATTAATCAAGGGTGTGTGTTAAAGTTGTTATAAATGTTTTCCTTTTTTTATTTTTATTTTTTTTTATTTATTTTTTTTTTATTTTTGTTTTGAATGTCTTTACAAGAATGACATTTAGAAAATTGAGCAGTCGCTGTTGATTTTGTTTTTGTTTTCTTTAGTTTTGTTTTTTTTTTTTTTTTTTGCGGTTGATAGATATGGAAGAGAGTGTTGTAACCTGTGGGCTTCATACTTTGTATGGTGTCCTTCTGGGTTGTGTAAAACATTCTTTAGCGTTCAGTGACTCGGATGTTTTTGCCAATTCAAAAACCATAAGTGGAATTTTGCACCTCGTTTGCTTGTATTTTTCTTTTTTTTGTTTTTTTGTTTTTATTTTGAAGTTTTATTCAGGCACACTCTGACGGGCATGTCAGCCAACTATTGACTGCCTATGTGTATGTGGCATGGAATATAAGATAAAAGAAAATAAAAATAGACTAACAAATACACACACACACACACACACACACACACACACACACACACACACACAAAAGAAGGAAAAATAAAAACCACAAAAGCAAAAAAGAAAAAAGCAAAAAAAAAGGAAAAGAAACATACAGTAAAAGATGCTATGGTAAAAACCCTTAAAAGGTTTCGTTGTTGACTGTTGACTGCCAGTCCGCGGAACAAAGGAAACTGTAGACATATATATTTACACACAAACGCGTGCGAATAGATAAATAAGTATATGTGCATACATATAAACATAAGAACTGCTTCACCACCATATATGGCTATTAAGTTAAGACAACGACGGCTGTAAATGCAAGACAATGCTTAGTTTTTAGATTCGCTTTTTAATACTCTCCGGAACTCACTCCCCAATTACACATTAACCAATTTTGGTTGTGAGTGATTTGTTGTTAGTGTCAAAATATAAATTATGTGAAAAACTCGAAACAAAAAAAAAAAAAAACAGCAAAAACAATTTCATTCTCGAGACATTTTGCGCGTGCTTTCTTACTTCCTTTGTGCTTTGTAACATTAAAGTCATAATTTAAATGCAGTTTTCTATAAACATGCAATAATTACAACTAATGCATATATGTATTTTACGTGCACATTTATATGAACTTATATATGCATATGTAAATATTGTTAAGTTATAGGAGGGGAGCACCAGCAGATTATATGCGACAACAAGTAATAACAATAAAATGACAATAGTTATGTAAATTGTACACAATTAGCATTATTAGCATTATATGCATATATATGTATATATATATATATGTGTGTGTGTGTGTATGCGTTTAGGTAAAGTCTTGTGCAGGTATAAAATTGCTAGTTAGAAACTCATATTGAGTCTGTAGACACTAGCTAGCGGCAACATAGAGTGCATATATGTGCGTATATAACATTATATGCACATATATAAGACTATATACATGTGGAAGTTGTATCGCAATATTGAAGTAACAAACTTAGAGAATGCATAAGTTTATTTATGCGTCTGTGTATTTCTTTATGTGCATGTGTATGCTTGTGCATTGTGCGTATATATGCATATGTGTTATGTATATATTCGTACAATAGGATGCTATATTTTTTTTTTTTTTTCCTTTCCTATGCTTTTCCTTTACCGCAAAATCACAAAAAACAAAGAGTTCGAGTGTGTACAATGTGTCTATAGTAAATAGAATCGAACTAAAAGCACACTTCTACGAATGAACCAATTAGGGTAGAGGAAAAATCAACTTTTATTCTTATTAAAGAAATTTGAAATTTTAGCCAAACATTTGAAAATACCAGGAAGCATATCGTTTTGTACGCCAAGCTTCGTAGTACAATCAATTATGTTCCACATATTCCATGTCTACCACGAAGACATGAAGTAGAAAAAATAGTTCATTAGTTCAATTATGCAGCATCAGTCAATAAATGGTTAGCATGATGCATGAATGTCGCCGCCATTGACGAATCGATATGACTTTTAGATAGCACCATTTTTACAAAAGAAATGTATCAGAATTTCATGACATTCCGATCATTACGACGCATAGTATGGAAACATAGTTACACTTCTTTCCTTGCTGACGCTAATTTGGTAATTTTCATAGTAATGAAAAAATGTAAAATTTCGTTTGTTGATTTTTGATGAGAAAACATAAGGCTTGAAAGTTGCTTTGACGACTTTTGTCTGTTCGCTAAATTTAAAAAAACTCATAGGCACACTAATGATGCTGAACGCTTTGCTCGCCCGAATTCGGCAGTTGTTCCAAAAAAAATCCTCGTTTTAGGAGACCGAAAAGTGAAGTTGTCTAAAGTAGCTGGCACCCTAAAGATACCTAAAAGTAGCCCATTCGCTATTCCATTTGATCCTTTTCTCAAGAGAAAGATCTGTTTGAAATGAGTGACACGATTGCTCCCTTTTAACTCAAAATAACAATCTGTTGGAGTCGTTTAGGCGGCGGTGTTTTTATGCGATATATAAGAATGTTGACAGGTTATGGCTTCCGTATTTTGGGATGTGCGTCGTATAATATTCACTGACTATCTTAAAGAGAAACAAAGGATCGATAGTGAAAATCATGTAACATTGTAAGTGCCTTTGAATAAGTAAATTTTAAGGAAATAGCAAGCAAGACCGAAAACAAGTTAAGTGATGGGTTATATACATACAAAGTGAGAAGGCGGACTCTGTATTGTTCTCGAAAAATATTTATTTATTCATTAATATCTACATTTGTTCCCTTTAAAGCCTTCTTGTGCTGGCGCTTTTTCCAATTCTCGAAACTCTTCTGATATGCGCTTTCCGGTATAGCCTTGAGGTTTTTCAGCGATGCGGTCTTCATCCCCTTAATCGTGGCGGAACCGCGTCAATTTTGGGAACCTGAAGAAGTCACAGGGGGATAAGTCCGGTGAAAACCCGTCCATCTTTACATCTGTCAAAAGCAAACTAAAAATGCAAAATGGCTGATAATGGCCACATATGTTAGGGACGCTCTACTCTTTACTTTCTATCAGTATTGGCAAAAATTGTTCGAGTAACCCTGTTTATGTCGTTCACAAGCAGTCAGTAACTTTAATATTGACATACTTCGAAAATATCAATCGAAGACGTGCTAGATCTTGTCCTACGCCTTTCTTCCAAATATTTTATCAGACTAAGTTGTTATCATAAATTCATTGGCAAAATATCTCTTCTGGATGAAACTGATGGGGATAAGTAGAATCAAACGGCATCATAGACTGGCTCTTCCGTTTAGAAATTAATTTATTCTTCTTCCTTAGATTATTTTGACAAAGTTTCTATAGTTTATGTTGCTTTCTTCGGGCGACAGCAACCTCTGTTATTTTCCTCAAGTTTTTGCAAAAGATTGTAAACCAAATAATAATAATTAATAGTAATTAAAAAAAATTAAAATAAATTATTAGGAATCTCTTAAAGGATTATAAGCCTAAACCGATCCCTTTAAAAACAGTGTCCACAGGACTAGACCTCAGTTCCGTTACTAACTTTAGATGGATAGATTATAGTAGTTCATCTTCTACCGCAAGGTCTTCAGTCATATCAATTTGCTTTATATCAGTAAAAGTTTTACAGACACACATAAGATTCGTTGGGATTCGTGTTGGGACAACAACGGCGAAGAGTATTTATAGAGATTGATAGATGTTGGTATCACTTCTTACAGGTTTTACTTATAAAACAGAATATCTATCTTAATTTTATAGTTTTCGGAAGAGGGGCAAAATGATTTGTTTTTGCCAACAGACAATATGTTTATACGCTCTATGGGCGAACTATGTGCTTCTTGGTGTGATGTGTTTCATATTTCCTGCAGTTTGAAAGCCGCTCGTCTATTTGATAGATTCTAGTGCATATTATTTGATCTTGTATAGCTATCATGAAGTCGGGAATAACCTGCCATTAATTAACCACTGATTTAAAGTTTCGTTATACTGATAACGTTGTTATTATTCGTACTAAACTTATGGTAAAGGAGAGTATTAGGATTATACGAATGTAGGCAGCACCAAGAAGGACTTGAAAGAGGGCCACGTATTATGATACCGATCCAATCAAAATCTCAGAATTTCATCCTGATTCCATTTAAGCTTGTCTTTCCATCTGTCCCTCTTGCTTTCTTGTGTTCAATCTACACACAAATATGGTATACTGACGTGTTTTGGAACAAGAATGATGGCTATTGGAAATGGTCCGCCTTTTCGCCCACTTCCTACGTAACGCATCTTAGAACATTGTCGTTACATGAATAATAGATTGATGTATGATATTTAACACGTTGACTGCCACGCGAGTCTTCAAGAAAATCTCGGTCAGGCCATGCGCGTTGCTATATTGCGCTACATCGCACACTGACACTGAACTCTCCGCTCAACGTATTAATGTCTTTGGTTTCCATTTGTTCCCAAACCTCATAAACATCTTTCTCTTTCACGCGTATTCTATCAAATACAAGTGTTAAATTTCGAACCTCAAGTCAGTATTTTAGAACACCTTAAGCTATATTATAAACCAAACAAATTGTCATAAGATCGTCCAGGAAGTTTTCCTGTGAAGAGAAATAGGTAGCTATCCATCGATGTACAAATGTATGCAACGAAGTCGTATCACATTTGTTTCTGTTATATGCGAGATGATCAGTCTAGTATAGCGTTAAAGTTTAGTAGAGGGTATCAAAAATAAAAGAAAATTTAAGCAAAAGGTAAAAAACAAAAAAGCATAACGCAAGTGAAAAAGTCGTCGACCCTAGACAGACATTGTGAACATGTACGAAAACATTCATATGTGTCTATATGCATACTAACCAGCATATGCTTGATGCATGCAAGAAACCACAAAGCATTGTTTGCTTGAGTTCTTTACGGTCTTTTAAGTTAAAAATCGAGCTTGACACCCACTACAATATTCTAAATGCATTTGTTCACAAACGCAAACATATCCATATACATACAAATGAGTTTACCTACTATTGCTAGTGATTAGCTACAATAACAAGCAAGCGATCAAAGAAGCAAACCAGCAAGCAAGTAAATAAGTAAGTAAGTAAGCAAGCAAACAAGCAAGCAAGCACAACCAAGCAGGCAAGCGGTGCAGGCTAAAAAGCAAACAAACGAACAAGCTTTTCAAGAATAAATTATTAACACTCGATGACGCATAAAACCTAGGGAAACAATCAAATAACTTGAAAAAAAGAAACAGAAAAAACGGGCCTATGCCCAGTCAAGTATTACTCTTAATGTATGAATATTCGTATACGTGTGCAATATGTAAGAAAATGTCCGGGTTGCAGAAAAAGAAAATCCACTGCTATATAAGACCAATCAACCGATCCCTATCCCTTTCTCTTTTTCTCTCTTTCTCTCTCCCCAAGTCGGCATAAAGTTTTGTTTGCTTGGCAAGGGACCCATAAATAACTTTCGTTAGTTAAACAACAACATGTCTGTATTGTTCTGTAGTTGTATTGTAAGTGGTTTTTTTTTTTTTTTTTTTTCGTTTTTATTTTCTGTAACAATTTACGTTTTCTTTAGTTTGCTTTATATATCTGTTATAAATGTTTATTATAACAATAAAAGAGAACAACAAAAAATAAGAATAAAAATAAAAAACTGTAAGTGCTGCTGCCTAAGTAAAACGTACATACGTATATCCATACCCATATCCCATATGCGGACATACATCGTTATACAACAAAAACCTATAAAAGTCCGAGTTGCAGTTTTAGAACGAACTATTTTTACCTTTAAGCGACTTTAAAATAATTTTTTATGTATTAAAGCGATTAAGTGCATCCTTTATTGGGCTTTAATATGTTTAAGTTCTGTTAGTAGCACACCTTGTGTGTTAATTATAAGGTGTTATCATAAGCGTGACTTAGTTAACTTAAACTAACTTGGAACACATTTCGAAGTAGACAAGTGGACGAGAGAAGCACACTAGTCTCCTTTCCTTTTCAGCGATCATTCAAGGCTTATATGAATAAATTAGGCGACCGACACAAATAACCGGCAACTTGTCTTTCTTACTCCTGAACGGAAATAAAACCGATTCATCTATCAGAAAGTACTCAACAAATATTAAGCAGATAGTCTTTGGTTTCTTTAAGGTTTCTTCGTTTAATTTTATCGAATTTCTTTTTTCACCTCACCACACCCTTCTTGCCACAACTGGAATTTTCCAGAATTTTTATAACTTATTAATGAGCCGAACCGATTCGTTGATTTTCCTACGGCAAGCTACTGCTTCTTTGTTCCTAGGAAGCCTCTTCAGAAACAGTTTGCCTTTACAAGCGCAAAAATTCGTTATGTGATGTACAGACAGACGATACCTTAGATATCGATAGTTGTACGTATATAGTTTTCGCTTTATTGTCATCGCAAAATAATAAGAAAATCAATCACTTGTTCTTTGTCTACTGTGTGATCGATCCACATAATGAAAGCTATGTCCGTTCCAGTCCTCAGTCTGTTTGGGCGTTGTTTACACCCCGATAAAGTTAACATATCGTTGTTCGACAAGTGGTCTAGGGTATAATAAATTTCATGGTTTAATGGAGTTATGTCGTTTAAAAAATCCTAATCTTGTTCGCACATCTCCAGTCCCTAAACGAATATATTCAGCGAATGCATATCGATCCATATCTGTAGACCGCCTAGCTTTTGCTTGTCAAATATGCTTGAAACAAATCTTCGAAAATGACACAAAATTTGAAAGGTTTTACGCCTACCTAGTTGACCGAAACGCTTGCAATTAACAAATGATTTTACGAGTTTTTAATTAAAGAATTCTATGTTTGCAACAATTAGTGTTATTTCTCCACGAGTGAAAGATAGTTAAGCGTTAAAAAAAGGGAGGCGCAAAGAAGAAAATGATAAATTAAATTAAAAATGATGATTACCAAAACAAGATGGATTTCCGTCTCTTTAGTCTCCAAAAAGGTCGTACTTTGAATATGTCTTCCATTTCTGCCAAACATTCCTGATCACATTTTATTTGGGAATTAGCTTGAATAGCGAGCGAGTATGCAAGTCACATACCAACTTCTTCGTAGTGGATATCAATATAGAACCATTTCAATTTTTTCACATGGAAAATGGGGAAACTGATGAAGAGATAATCTTTTTTTTTTTTTCATTTTTTCTTAACTTCATCGGGGGACCCGACCCGATCCATTACCATGTAAGCAAAGAGTTGTAACTAAATGCTTTTTGATACTCAAGTGACTGTGTGATGCCATGGTTTATGTCCGTTCAAGTACAAGTTTAAGTAAAACCATGAAATATATAAAATATTTATTATATCACATAATTCACTGAGTTACTAAACGAAATTGCAATCTAATAAATAAGTAAAATATTTTAATATCTAATACTTGCATTGTGCGTAGGACGGTGTGCCTGTACGTATTTATCTTTAATAAGGAAAGAAAAATAATAAAATGATTTTCATAGAAAAAAAGTTCTTATATTTTACAAAAAAAAAAAAAAAAAAACAACAATATAACGCACTTTATTAACATTGTATATATCTACAATATATACATGTATATATATACAACAGATATACAACGCATATATACAACGAATAAAAAGCAGTCTCTATAGTCGTTCAGATAACAATCAAAAGCATTTCTAAGCGAACGATTTCAATGTTTACAGCTACAGCTAAGCTAAGTTTTTGTTCTTGCTTTTATGCTTGTTTTTTTCCATTATGCTACTGTTATTATTTTTGTTGCCTGATATGATTGCAGTTTTTATATTTCATTGTTTCAGCACGCGCCGCTGGTGCAACTAATTTGCCGGAAAAGCGTAAATTTGAAATTTTCAAAAAAACACAAAAAAAAAAAAAAAAAAACGAAACTTAAACCACTCTAAAACTTTTGAAACGCTTGTGCGTGTGCTTGTGTGTTGATCGAAGTAATGAAGTTAATAGATTTCAAAAATTCATGCCTACACTATGCACCCGAGACAAAATGGTTCGCAATAAAGTGAAAAGCGAATTATGCCTAAGAAGTCTGAAGAACGGACGTAATTAACCGATTTTTTAAGAAATTTTTACTCAACGAATTGTTTTATTTCATAAAGCACTCTTCTACCCAGCAGCTATATGTCTTTTCCGGCTTTTCAATCGGGAAAAACAATTCACTTTCTCTCGACATGATGGAAAGATATATTTATGCTATTATTATGTACATGTATACGTATATGTATATAGCTATGGCCATATGTAGTGCGTTCTCATATTTGCATATAATTAAAAGATTTTTTTTACTCTTACTTGATAACATTTCAACTCGCTACTAACTTATTATGAACTTTTTGCTTTTCTCGCTTCATATAAAAACACATATATATATATATATATATATATATTTAATCAGAGTGGGATTTCACGTTAATTTAGCGTGAACCGTTTGTTTATGTATCCTTCGGTTCGTATGCTGTTCGTATAATGTTGTGCTGTTGTCTATGGTTAGAATGTGCACACGGCCGACAAAATTGCGATAAAGACCCAGCACTTGTACTATATACTGAACTTTATATGATTATTAATTGATAGTCGTGGATGTAAGACAAGCCAACAAAGAAAAAACTCAGACGTGGCTACTTTCAAGTCGAACGTACGCAAATACGGATTCCTATTCTGGATTACTCCTTCCCATCAAATAGCAAACATCCAATGAGTGGCGAACCTTGTATTAAAATAGAGTATCAGATTTGATTTTTCACGTAGTTTATCAGTTATCAACGGAAAACCGATTTTTTTTCCTTTGAAAATAAAGCTTTTCTTATTTTACTCTGGACTGCGCGCGTAACCCTTGACCGACTTAGCCCATATTCAACACGAAACTGCCTGCAAGAGCGTCCAATATGCTTGCCAATGTTGAATGCATTATCTTGATTTTTCTAACTTGCTTTAATACTGATAAGGAATATTCTATACAATTTCTCAAGCTTCCGTCCGAATGTTGCAAACATCCTGAGAAAAAGAGTATATCCCTATCCGTCGGTTTCGGGTCTGAAAACAGAAAAATTGAAATTCGCAATCCCAGGACACAAGCTTTAAACGAAAAGATGGACTCATGCTGGTCACGATTGCCCTTACTGTAGATGTGCTTTCGATTAATTCGTCGGAAGATTTACATCGACTTAATAAAATTGACATATTTCCAAGAGTAAGTGTAAAATTAAGTTGTTCATCTTCATACACATACTTCCGATGTACATAAACTAAGCATAACTACACTCATATTTTTAGAAACTACATAGATTTAACAAAGTTTCCATTTTCTTGCATATTTCCTTAGCTTGTTTTATATTTATGTACAGAACTTATACGCAAGAGCTGGCCCAAAAAGGTTAATTTAATTAACTGCATATTTCTAGGAGTTACATAAATTGGAGAAGTTTAGCATATCTTCAGGCGATGGTATAAAATTATTTATTTATATACTTGCATACTTTTTACAAACTTAGTATATTTACAGTGATTGCTAAAAGAAAAAAATAATTGGGCTTTTTGATGCATACCTTTTTGATTTATGTAAACTTTCAAAAATTAATATACTTGCAGGCGAAGGCAGAAAAAAATATTAAAAGCATAGCTTGAAGGATAAACACTAATTCAATAAAACATAAAAATGTTAAATTAATATTTCGATAGATACTTCTAGATTTCAAAATACCATAGAGTTTGTAAACGTAATATGCGTTAAAAGTCATTTACAATATCCTACACCACTTATGGATATATTAAGTTGGTGCGGACGTCGAGAAGGTGATAAATCCCATCGAGAGATTGAGATGGATCCAGTGTTTTTGTTATTTCGAGACACTTTGGGAATCGAGTTAAGCTTGTCTGTCTGTCTGTGCGTCTTGTTTTCAATGTACAGGCCGCAATTTTTGAGATATTTTGATGAAATTTGATACACCAGCCGAAGCACGAACACTATTGAGAACGGTTCGGCGTTCTATTCTTCTTACTTTTTTCTACTTTTGCTTTCTTGTTATGTTTTCAAGGGATGGTCTATGTATCCGCCTGACTGGCCGAGTAGGCAATGGATCTCGACTAACAACCCCATGGTCGTGAGTTCAAAGTGCGGTAGAGTTTTCAATAAAGCTGGCAACCTCAGATGGTAGTGCTGTAAGACTTTAGTTTTGAAGTTCATTTCTCTGGCTACCTTTATATGGGTACTGATAAGAGAGGGTGTAAAAAAAAATTTAAATTCACGTCGCTATGGATATCTCTACAATTTTAATAAACTTGAAAACCTTAATATTATTTTCCTAAGATTAACGTAGGTAGGTGTTCAATGCTAAAACTTAAGGTTATTAACTAATTAAATGTTCATCGTAATATTTATATTAGAAATAATTGAAACAACTGGCCATGATTACCCAAATTTGACTCATTCACTGTTTATATCGAAATACTTACATACAAACATACAAGCAATAGCTTTATATGAATATTGTATACATGCATATATTGTATATATATACATATTTATGAATATAGTTCAATAAGACAAACACAAGATCAAAGATAATTACAGTACAGAAATATACCTCAATGGGCAACGGTATTGCCCACTATTTGCAATATATATTTGTTAGTTCGGATAGGTTATGCAAATGTATTACTTGAATATTTCATTGCCTTTGTTTGCTGTCGTTTTTCACATTGCAAGTGGCAATCTTTCGTTTTTATGTTATTGCTACCAGTTTTTTGGTCTCTACGTAATTCAACATCAAATGGTTAAACTGCAATTTGCAATTTTCATATCCATACACACTATCGTTATGCATAATAGTTCTTTCATTCCATTTGCGCAAACTACGTAGAAATAATAGAAAAGAAAATGTACATATGCTTGACAAATGAATTGAAGGCAAAAGAGCTACAAGGGTTTCTCATATCACTTGTGCTGAAAATTGCTAAAATTAACTCAGAGAATACAACAAAAACAAATGACAGTGAATGACTTCAAAACCAATGCCCTTTGCTTTTGCTTACATTCAGTTCATCATTGTAGCTTTGAGTAAACGAAATGTCTCGATTACATCGATATTACTGAGAGTATTGTGTCAGAAAGGATAACATACTCGCTGTTGTGAGATTTCTTGAAGGCCACTTTAGATATATTTATATTGCCCTTATTGGGAATTATCGCTTAAGCAATAAAGGGATTGTGGAAGGAGATAAATAACAGGTCGGCTTTTTTAATCAAAATAATAGAAAGAAAGGGAGTGTCATCACGAAGTTACACTGGAAATTTAAACTCAATCACTTAAAACTGAAGTACTTTGGAGTTACGATCAAATGTTCTAAAAAAGTCTTTGGTTTTTTTTTTTTGCCAAACCTGCTACGTTTTTAATTCATTTTTGAATAATTAGTCAAAGCATTCCTTAAAGCCCTAACTAATGCACAGACATCTATAAGAAATGTGATCCAATATATTGGTTGATTTTTTTTATAAATAACTTCAAGAGGCATAGCAAAGCATTCTTAAACATTTTCCCGACATTTTTTGCTTTTTTTTTCGATCTTCAAAAAAATGATTGCAGCGAAGATAATACGACAAGATTCCCAAATATTTGTAATCAATTTTCTTATAACTACTCTGGCCTTCAAGATATTTATCTATTTCTACCAAAAGGCATCATTTTGATCCCCTTTCTTTGTGAAATCACCACAGTCGTAAAACCGTGGAGAAGAAGCAAAAACATTTCCTAACCGATTAGAAATGTACGGTTCAAAAATGATTGCGGTTTCTCCTTATGCGCGTTCACAATGTAAAAGAAAAGGCGGCAACCTCGTAAAGACACCGACAATGTTTTCGTATTTTCTTCTATAAGTTTCGTATTTTCTTCTATAAGTTATTTCGGATCAAGGAATGCTTGCGACAAATTTCGGCGACTGTACCGATTTCATAAGAAAAGTGGTCAAAATGATTCCTTTTGGTAGAAATATATATATATACAAATCTACTTCTAGCGCTAAGGCCCAGTTAGAGTTGTGGCCCGAATCTGTAGAAGAAAGTATTCTTTTCTATTCGTGTCCAAGGGGAGAAAATTATTGCATGATTCGAAAAAATCCATCACTGACTTTTTTTCATCATTTTTAATAAATTTCATTTTATATAGAGACTAAGAAAGGTATGCAGGCTTGCAGACATCTCTCTTAAATCAGATAAATTCAATGGTGTTAGCAATTATCCAATTTACACGTAGTTTCACATACACAGCAGTATTCTGACCGACATAATCCATCACAAAGACATCACAAGTCAAAAGACATTTTTTTTATTTGCGGTTCCTCGTGACTTGACAGCCTAGTTTTACAACACAATTGATAATAGACGGGTTTTATGGCGAGTGTTGTTACGGAATAGTAATTTTGATAGAAACACACAAAACCTATTATCAAAAAACACATACTCTTAAGATAAGTGACCGGTTACAAGTGGCAGAATGCAGCTGACAGAATGTCTCTTCGAAACTGTCGCTATATATAAGCGGTGAGTATCAAAAGTTCGCCTTTAGCTTAAGATTGCTATTTTATGCCTATTTATGCTTTTTTTCTTTTCTTTAAAAAACTAAAATATCAATGAAATTGAAAGCCAAAAACGAAATAGTTATAAACGGTGTAATTTATATAATAGAGCTGTTTTCGAACCTGGCACCTGGTACGTTGCTTTTTTATAATATTTATATATATATATATATAATAAATAAATAAATTTATATATATACATATGTATATATGTAGGTATATAAATGAATGAATAAGTGAGCGGATACAGATATAAATGAGTTAGTTTCTCTCCACGCTTGTGTTACTTTAAAGTTTATGCTTAACAACAAATATTGGTTTTCTTATTTTCTTATTCTGAAAATATTTTTATTTTATTTTTATTCATTTATTTATATTGGTTATTTGGTTTGTTTGTTTGTTTGTTTGTTTTGGTTTTTTGCAATTTAATTTAGTTTAACACGTTATACTCGAACAATGTGTAAATTATCTAAAATACATGAAAAAAAAGAAAAAGAAAAACCAAATTAAAAATGATAGTTATATTGAAAATGAAAACACTTATGCCGTTATAATTCATGTTCTCATGGATTGAATGGTTTCGATTTCTCTAAAAGCACTGAAACTTGATTATTATTTTTGAAAAACTTTCAAAGTTTTCGAATAGCAGAATAACTTTGGTTTATGAAAAACTTTATTTTATCGTAGATTAAAAAGAAAATTCCGATAGCGAATTAACCTGGGACTCTGGAGAAGGAAAGACCTCTATGTGCTGTACATGACGTGTAATCTTTTCAACAAAAGCGGTTAAGTTTTCGTTTGGAAATTTTTTATTTCAATAGAAAAGCCAGTGAAAATATTATGATGGCATGGACATGGCCCACCAATAAGTACCCTATGCCACTTCGCTTAACACAATTATTCATATGACGACTTTTTAAAGAAAGCCCTTGCATTAGAAATGGTCGAAAGAGTGGTCCGATCCCCACCATGTTCAGTAGCGTTCGTCCTTCAGGCAAAATATGACGTTGTACTGAATTTCATTAAAAAAGATGCGAAAATTGCGACCTGCAGGTTGAACACAGGCGTTGCATACATCCGCACAAATTAAACACACCCTTGTGACGAAAGTGGCGTAGAGTATAATAAAAGTGCTAATCATTATGGGGATCTGATTAGCTGAACATGCTTGATACATACGCAGACGCACGTAAACATATGTATGTCGATCTTATCTCTTATATGTAGATATATATTCGTCTCTTTGAGTGAATCACTTAATAGAGCAAATGTCACAAATAAAAATCATCCATGTCAACAGTGACAATTTCAGAACAGAAAAATTAGTCGTCATTGGTCGGTACAGCAATCCTTTGCCAATCAATCCTTTATACATTCATCATTTATATTTCTGAAAAGCCTTGATGAGGGTATGTTTGCCCTCTTCTTCTTTCCTTGCTGCATTAGCTTTCCATTTAGGTCGTGCCATATTAAGAGAGTAAAATTCACACCACAAGAAAGTCATCATTGGATTTTTCAAAAGCCGGCGTTGATTGTCCCTGAGCGTTAATCCTAATCTTACTGAGCAATGAATTTGTATCGCTTTGGAACCTTGAACTTGAATCTTTTGATTATTTCATTTTGCAATTCGACATTTTTTTTTTTTTCTTTTCGTTTTACTTTGTTAAACGGTACTAACACTAGCTCTTTTTATTGTGAAAAAAATGCCAAAAAAATCTGGCGATGTGAAGGTGAGTGTTACAGAGAAAAACTGTCCAAAATTTATTACGGGGACACTTTCCAGCAAGATGACAGTCAACGGTCGCCTTCGAGATTTCTTCACATGCTTCGATCTAGATAGACCATCAAATAGTATGACTCGTGCACAGGTAAAAGGTTTACTTTTCATAAGAACGCGTGTATGGGGAGGGACGCGGATAACTTAGCATAGCAATTTCCAATAAGTCGTAGAAATTTTAGCAAAATAGCTTGAAAATCGTGAATTGTAAGTTGAACGTAAAAGTATATGAACAGACAATCAAATTGGACAAATAAGCGTAAGCTGAGGCAGGAAATAAATCTGAATCGATTAGAATAATGAAAAATGCTTCTATATGAAGCTCGATTAAGTGCGGCATAAGACATTCGCATACATTCATCGCCTGAGGTACTGCACGAAATGAAACCTTATAGAATATTTTTGTCAAGGAGATATTTTCCATTATGCAGTTATGCAATTTACTGTTAATTAAATATTCTTATACACCTGACCAATAGTTTGTACAATTTTCCCAACCAACTATCAAATGCGTCTGTCTGTAATTAATAGTTCAGCCAGACATGTGATAAGCCGATTATATGTGTACGGATAATAAAAGTGTCTCTTGCTTGTATTGATTTCTTAAAACGATTTACTCCCAACGAGATAATTGTAACTCAATTTTTTATATTGAATTTCCTCTATTTTTGTTTTTTTGTTTTTGTTTTTTTCTTTTTTTTTGGAATTAATTACAATTTTAAATGAATTACGCCTACGTTTGCAAACATTTTCCTAAATCTCTAACAACTTTCACATGAAAAAATCATCATTTATAACTGAAAGTAAGGTAAAAAAAAAAAGACAACAAAAATAAAAAGCCAAAAGAAAAACGAAAAATGAAAAAACTAACAAACATCAATAAGACAACATCAAACCACAACAATAACGACAACAATCGTAAAACGTAAACACGGGAGCTTTTATTGTTTCTACTTAACAGCAAAAAAAAAAAAAAAAGGAATAAATAAATAAATAAATAAGAAAAAAATAAAAATTGAATTTATAACCAACGTAAACATAATACCTTCATATGCATTCATAAACGCGCGTACATGTTTATCTATAAAAACTTTAAACCGCAACTAATACTGTAACTGTAGATGCTGCAAAGCATTAAACTATAAATGTGTTGTATATGAGCGAGTATAAGTGTTTATATGAATCGATATTAAGCCCACGCAGACCACTCATTTTACGCTCGCCCATAAATAAACTCAATTTTGCAATGAACTCAAGTAAATCAACGTAATACAACGGTATCACAGCATCACAACAGTAAGCATATATATATATATATAGATACATATATGTTTATGTGTAGTGGTAGGTAACAACAGCACTAGCACTTTAGCGTACATAGCACAAGCAGAACACTATCAGCAGCAGCAACCGCAGTTGTAGCAGCAAACACTATATCACCACTATATCGCAGAAACGCAATAAATCTCTTAAGCGTGGGCTAGTCAACGTGCGCCAAACGTCAACGATTTGTTTTCTTTTCATTTGTTTTATAGTAAAGCAGCAAAAGTGCACATATATATATATATGTATGTATATATATATATATATGTATGTATATATATATATATATATGTATTCTCCTTTGTATTCACATACACGCACTCACACAAACTTACGAAGAATATATTTACGGTTTATTATATTTTCCGTGTTTTTATTATTTATTTATTTATTTTTTTTTTTGATTTTTGCATCTCTCTCATCGAAATGGTTAATTTAGTTAATTTAGTTTTTAATTTTTTTTCTATGAAAATGAAAATTCAAACATTTCCTTATTGATGTTAATTGCACGAAATAGATATTTGCCCAAAAATTGGTTTTGATAATCTTTCCTTCATTCACAATTAAACAAATGAACGAAAGCGGTAGAAACGAAAATGAAAACAAAAAGTGTATGCTATTGATTTTCAGTTACGCATCTGGAATCCTTTCACATTTATTGCAGATTAATAGATTTCTTTAACAAATTAAGACATTATTGCTGCTTAATCGGCATAAGCGATTCAGCTTTCGAAGATGAATACATTTTTACTACAAAGCGAAAACTGAAGACTGTAAAAATGTGGCAATTTTCGTAAAGAAGATTTCCAGTCGAGCGTCCAAGCTAATCTATACATAAACAATAATAGAGAAGTGTACCTTGTCGGATACGGCGAACTCCAAAATCCGGGATGCCGGAAGGATTTAGGTACATTTTTAACTATGAAGCAATCTTTCCCGTTATCGTGAATGTATCGAAGTGTTCGTAAGCATTTCTATTACCATTAAATTCGAGTTATGTTCGCTGTAATGTAGGCGGAAGAAACTACATGAGAGAACATGAGGAAAAGCGGCGCCATACACGATGTTGCAAGATTTTAGATATATATTTGCAACGAAACAATCTGTCTCGACAAGAGAAGAGTCGTTAGTTGGAGTAGATCGCAGTATTCGTATGAAAACCTTTTTTTTCAGTGAGTTAAACTTCGTGCATCGGTCCCGTCAAAAATTAATAAAAGAGCATTTCACGGCTCGACGATGTAGGTGGATGGATAAATCGGACAATTGGCGAGAAGAAGAAGCTCATCCATGCTAAGGGAAATAAATATTCAATGAACACATTCCTACCATGAAGCGATCTTCTTTGACAAGAAGAAAGCCACTACTGTGAATACCTCGGAATATTCGAACAAACTATTACTGACTTCAGTTCATCAGAGTTCAAAAATGAGTATTTTGAGGTTTGCCAAATGTATATATTTGCTCGATGATTTTGGAATAGCGAAAAGCCTTCGTGAAGATCCTTTCATTTGCATGTTTGTTTATCACAGAACCTCTAAGTTCGCTTTGCATAGATGTGTCGAGAATGAAACGAAGTTTTTCTGCCATACCACCTATGCGTCAGTTAGGTTATTCCAAGATTTCCTATACCGCTGAGATGTTTCAGCAGCTGTGTGGCGGTGACCTTATTTATACTCTAATCAGTAAAGGGATTTTAGGTCAACAAGCCGAGGTAAAGGAATGAAACGATAATAAAAGTAACTTCCTACTGGCATTTTGTACTCCACTGTATACTGTAAGCTACCTAACGCTCTGGAAATAATTCAGATTTATTGAACTCTTTGACATCTGATTGATGTTTATTTTATTTCCCATTTTTTATTTCAAAGTTATTTCAATCAACAAGAAATTTTTGTTATTGGTTTACATTCTATATGAAAGTGAATGCATGCTTGGCATCTTTTCTCTTTTGCTGTCAATACAGTTATACAGAAGCGAAGCTGGGCTAACTGTTAACTGTTAACTTAAGTCTGGGATTCGCTTCTCTATCTGATTGTAAATACGTTTAGGTGTTTTTACCATAAATTAACTTAAGCGCAAGATTTCCTTAAGTAGCGAAATGCACGCGATGTTCAACGAAATCTTAAGAAAATAAATTTTAACATTTTTGTCTGTTGCATAATGATGTTTATCCGGGATCCAAAAAAAAAAAAAAAAAAACAAGAAGAAGAAGAATATTATACTCGACTATGATCGAATTTTTTATACTCATCACTGCTATTTTAAAACAAAAAAAAAGAAAACTACATTCTCATATTCTATAATATTGGGTAGGCGTGTGTGATTCTTCCTGCTTTTGAAGAATCAAAGCGCTAATTTATGTAGCGCTGCTGAAGCAGGTATCTTCCTTTTTGCGAGCTCCGGTACGTTGACGATAGCAATTAACCAACTGATGGACGGACGAACTGACAAACATATCTACAAAAGTTCAATTTTAACACTAATCAAGAGTGGAGTCTGTAGCGTTTCTGAAGCTTCGTTCTTGGTGCTGCAAACTAATTTGACAAAAAACAGAAATTTCATTTTTCCGTAATGTTGACAAGGCGTGGCTGATTTTTTCATTTTCCTAAACGGGCTGTAGAACTACGCATGGAATATACGTGCATCCGTTATAGTCGGTAAATAACGAGCAAAAAAACAATTCTTTTTTATATTTGAAAGCAAAGGTGGTTTCGGCTTGTACTATATTATGAGCTTGTCCTTGGACCGATTTAGCCCAAATTCTACACTAAGCTGCGTGTAAGAAATTCCAATGTTTATACCAAATTTGAAGCAGATAAGTTCCTTTTCGCAACTAGGAGACATACGGACAGGGAGACAGGGTTAAATCGGTTTAAAATTTAATGTTGATCAAGAACATGTATATTTTATAGAGTCTCCGAAGCTTCCTTGTAGGCACTGCAACTGTTTTAGCAAAATGAGTACACTTCCCGTCGGTGGTGATCACAGCAGCATAAAATTCTTCTTTCCTTCTAGTTACTTAGGCTATGTGGCTTGTCAATGTTTATCTCTCTATGATCCTCTTCCTTTCTGCTATTCTGCCTTCGCTGCCGCGAAGTGTCACTCAAAAGCCTTTGATCGACTAGATGCAACAATCAGTATCAATATGTACAAGAAAGTCTAAAATTAATCTTAGGAAAAAAGTTAGGCACGACTTATGAATGAATTCTGCACTTAAATTTTTATTAGTACCACCTAGAGGTTTCGGGCATACTCAATTTGTCGGGAATACACATTTGTAAAAAGCGGCAGGAAACTTTCGGAACTCTATAAAAACAGTATATATGTCCTTGATCAGTACTAAATTTTAATTTGATCACAGTCTTCCTGTCCGTCCGTTTATGACAAAGAATGTCTAGATCGCGAATATTAAGTATACGCCTTCAAATTTAGCTAAGACATTGGAACATTGGACATTTTTATATAGAGATTGGTCTAGAAAAAAAGCCAAATCAGTGAAAGGACACGCCTACAGTGCACCATATCCTAAAAATAATTCTGCTTTTGAAAGCAAAAGTGATGGGGCTTCGCCTAAAAACTACAAAAGGAACAGTGATGAAAGTTTTCCCGCATATTTTTCGAATGATCTTGACCAGTGTGAAAATATCGAGTCCGGCCAACGTTACAGAATATCGAAAACTCACGGATTCCCTTTATTTTAAATGTTTTCAAGACGAAGGTGATGGGTATAAAATAATCAGCCAAAGCGTAAGATAATCTTCTTATTTACTGCCTTTACTACGAAATCACTTACCTTATTTCCTTAGTAAAATACACTGAAATTAGATAAACATAATGCAAGTTAGTAACGAAGATATGTGATAAAACTACTTAATATTAACAAGAACGAGAGCGTGTTGTTGACCTCGCAAATTGAATTCGATTTTATTTTTCTTTCTCTTCCAAATGCCTAACAACTCGAAAACAATATTTTCTCTGGTCAAGTATAAATTTTTGATACGTCACTTTACTGGCGAATAGATCTAAGATATGATATGCATCGTATATTATGTCGTGTGCCCCATATCGCATATTATATCCCATTCATCCCGCTACTCTTATAATTTAAAAATTGCATTGGTATTCTGATTACTCGATTCACCCAATTTTATGATGTAATCCAATAAAAATTATACGGAATAACGAAGAACAAATAAAGGTTTAAGGTGATCATTTTGATTTCGGAAGGTAAAGAGCAGAAGACAAAGAAGACTAAGAATGTCAGATGCCCAATAAACTACTATACTGAAATTCGGAAGCTTTGAATGTTACAACAACTGTATTGGCGTCTACAATGGAATTTGATTTGTAAATTAAATCCGGTGAATATTTCAAAAAATAATCAAACCTACTAAAGAACGTTACGTTCCTTTTGCCACAGTCACAGATTTAAATACTAAAGAAAATCTTTTGCTTTCATACCAATTTTTGTGTTTCCATTTAATATTCTTTACAGTTCTTCATCTTCACACTTATTCGACTATCTTAGAAGTTGTTCATCTTTAACCTCAAGACCGAAAATTTTGTATTATTTAAATCAAATCCTTCGGATTGCCTTAACTGGGCTCTCGCTCTTATGTTTTGCACAAGTTTCCAATTAAAAAAATGCTTCAACCCTAAGTAAGAAAGTTATTCAAGTTGAGATGCAACTCTCTTCAGGAAGGTATTTCGTTAACATTTCTGTTCGCAGAAAACTTCTTTTATTAAATTTTATACCTATATAGTAACTTTTTGTCTACTATGGGCAGGTAATTAATCTCTTAGTTATCAATTACGGAGATTTACGCCAAAGTTCAGTTTCTACCGTAATTTAAATAACTATGACCATCTTAATAGAGGACAGACGGACGGATGGATTGATTAACGAACCGATATATTGAAATGTCGGTGGACATATGCGCCGATATTGGAACAGGGAGAGGACCCAAGGACAGACGTGTCTAGGGTTTAACATTAACAACTGCATTGAAAATGTTTCATTTTGTATTATCCGATAGTATACGAAGGTAAGGACGTTTGCGTTCGCCTAGGAGGGTCAATTACTCTTGGAATATTAAGACATTTCAGCCATTTTAGGAAAAGTGTGGCCTACCTATCATCTCAACGAATGCTGCTGTTGCAACTTTGTGATAACCACGAGTACGAGTACGAAACTCCGCGAAACATTCTTAACGCCTATTAGAAAAAAGTTGAACCCATTGGTAGCCGTGTTGCCTTCCTCTCTTTCGCAAAACCCAAGAGAATAGTTTAGGCGGCATAAAGCCCTTGATTTTGCGTTTTCTATACAATTCTGAAACAAAGTTGAGAGTTGGGCCAACGGACATTTGAGTGGGCGGAAAGAAATAATCGGGAACGGAAGGACGATAACGATCGAGGAACATACCAAAGGCGTCAAATCGACCAGGAGTTTTTCTTTAACAATGTAAACCTTCTTCTCCTGAGAATTTTTCTTAGTAAAGTTTTATAAGCATTATGACGATGTAATTATCGTTTCTCGCATCTTTTAAAAATTTTCATTCATGTCCATAAGGTAAGCATTGCGAGCAAATAGAAAATCCGACTTTAATTTTAGTCCCTGTCTGTTAGAGGTCCAGTTACGGGAGATCAATGTACTAATAATTCGAAATTTCTACTAATGCGTACGCACGGAGACGATCTGACTGATTGTTCTGCGTTTATTCGGTACGCAAATAAATGGGTTTGCATTAATTCTGGGCCACGTAAATTTATCACACTCTGTTGGCGGTTATAAGAATTTTTATTTATTTTTTTAAATCCAGAATTTAACCTCAATTAATCTCATGCTCTTGGATTACTTTAGCGCCCTTTCCTTTATGGCATTTCACAGGAAACCTTTCAAGCTGTTATCTCAGAAATTCTTAATAAATTAAGCAGCCAATGAACACATTCACACAAACATACACATATATAACCATGAACACCCAAACGATGCAACAGAATTGGGTTAAATCTAATTTCAAGTATATGTCGCTATTGTTGTTGTAGTGAGATGGTGGTGGACCTCTTTAAATAAATGTCTTGCAACGGTGACAAAGTACATGGACAAGCAAACGAACTACACAGAAATACTGTCACTACATCTGTGTTGTGTGTTGCGAAAGAACAGTAAATTGAGGACAGAATAAATAAAAGAGATAGAGAGAGAGAGAGAGCGAGAGAGAGAGAGAAAAGAAAGAAAGAATGAAGACCGAAAACAAATGCGTCATATTCACAATTAAAGCAAATACAATACAGGCTTGTCTCCAGATGCATTTGTTGCTCTTGTTGAACACATCTAACAAGAAGAACATTTATGTGTATGTATGTATGTATCTACGTATGTATGCATGTATGCAGTTGCCGTGGGCTTCCTCAATTTGTCATTCCACCGCCACCATAACCACTATCGCCACTTTTGTCTTTGCCAGTAATAACGAGAGCACATGAATTCATAGAAGAGTAGAAAAGCAGGCAGACAACTAAAGTTAATAAATGATAATAGCATACGGTTGTGGTCGGCTGGTTTGTGTGTCTGTGTGCTTGTGTTTGTGTTTGTGTTTGTGTGTGCGTATGGTGCGGGGAAGGAACCGGTGAGGGAGTGATTGGGGTGAGTGAGGAGGGGGGGAGGGGGGTTTAGTAGTTATATCGGGTAATGAAGTAAGCTGATATATGCCGCTTTTCCAATTGCTGCTGCAATTGCCAACAAACGACATCGTAACATTGATTACCGACATTTCGTTTAGCTCATTGTCACAGAGGTCAATTTCCTACAGCATCTATATATAAATAAGAAGAAAAAAAGATTTTTTTTCTTCTTCTTTTTTGTTGCTGTTGTATTTGAGTTGTGTTTTATTTATTCTTTTGCTTTTTTTATTTTGCTCTTTTCAAAATAAAACACAAAAAAAGGAAAAAGCAAAGAATTAGGTTTATGTTATTCTCCGCAGGCTTCATCATCATTAAAAACTGAATGTGGGTTTGGCGCGATTCAGTTTTTGTATGTATTGGCGCCTCGGTCTCGTCCGTCTGCCATTTTCTGTTACGGTGGCTAACTGTGTACATCATCTGTTGTCGTTTCTAATATATTTCTATTGAAAATTACACACAACAACAGCGTAGAGGGTAAGGAATGAAACGACAGCTCTATAGAATTCATTCTATTGGTTCCTTCTGTGTGATTTATTTTAGCTTCTGATGATAGTTGTTCTCGTTGCTGTTTTTACACTATACGTAATGCTATTATTGTGTCTGTACGCCTGCATGTTTGTATGTATGAAATTGAATATATATATATATGTATATATATGTATATGTATGTGTGTATGTGTTAGTCTAACAACGGTTATTGGCTTCAATCATTGCGTTAGACAATTAGCAACTTGTTAAGTACTTTATTTTCTGCAGCGACAAAAGCAAAAACAATTCGCGCCAATAATAACAATAGCAACAACAAAAACAAGAACAATCATCAATAATCATCAATAGAAGCGATTGCAAAAGTTAAGTTTCATCATCGCAAGCGAAAACCATGGCATTCTCTTGCCTGCATTGAGCACAATTTCGAAACATTTGTTTGACCTTGACTGTCTATTTATTTTTCCTTTTCTTTGGTTTTTATTTGGCTTTAATTTTTTGGCTTTATTTTATAATCAAAGTTTTTAATAAATAAGTTTTATTATGATTTAAATTTTTACTGATAGTAAACTTCAATCAATGCAATGTCATCGTGTTAGTATTTTTATTTCGGTCGATTCGTTTCTTGTTGAAACTAAAGTTGAAAAGTTTCCAAACGCAAATGCACTCTGATTGCGCGAATTGTTCGACAAATTCAAAGCATTTCGGGTTGCATACCAAAACGTATTTGACTTGGTCTTTTACACTTTTAAATAAAGGCAACCGAATGTATTGCAATTACACCAAGCTCTCGAATTACGTCCCGTTCTTTCATATCCGCGTTTTATTTAAAGTCCCGTTATAAGGATGGCAAGATGTAATCTCTTCTCTTACTTGCAATTTACAAATATTTAGCAGGAATCTAGTATATATTGGTCATCACTATAACTATATGAGTCGATATGTTCGTCAGCCTGTCTGCGACTTTTTCAATAATTTCTTTACCTGTTTCTCCGCCCGTTTGTCTACGTATCTAGGGTTTCTCTCACCCCCTAACAGCGTCTCATATTTGCTTGCCCTTCTGCCTCTTCTCTTTCGCCGATTCTCTGTCTCTCCATTCCAATATCTATCATTTTTGTTGGTCCGTCCCTTTGTGGATGTTTGTCTGCTCTTCTGCCTGGTGGTTGTCATTTGTCCTCCCCTATCTGTCTGTCCTTCTTTCTGCCCTTTGCTTGCGTGCTCATCTGTCTACTATTTGTCTGTTCTTTCATCTCCCTGTCTGCCCTGGCCCTTCTTTCCTTATCTGCAATTTGTCCGTTCATTTGAAAGTCGTCTGTTTGTACTCTTCTCCATGTCTTTGCCATGGCTATATCGCTGTACATCGTTTGTCTCTTTCTCTATATATCGGTCCCTTGTCCCTTGTCTACCTCTTCGCAAGTCTGTCTACCAGTCATTTGTCTTTGCTTCTGCCTACCTATCTGTAACTCTGTCTAACGTTAGTTATTGGCACGATCATAATTGAAAAAATGAAAGATTTCGAAAGCGAGCGTATCCGACCCCGAACAACGCCCACCATTACAGTCCATGACCGATCGTATGCAGTGAAAAAGTGGACATACTCAAAGAAGAGAAGAAAAGCAAAACCTTTTTATCCTATATATATATATTAAAAAAGGAAGAAACCCAGAAGTCATCTAATAATCCCACTGAAATGTTGAAAATCTTCATCTGAACATTTTATCATTCAAGTGCGATGACTTTTGTTATTTACAGTTACTTGATAACTTACAGTTACAGAAAATTGTGTCTCGACTCGTGAAAATTTGCTTGCGACAACTTATCTCGACTTTCGACGCGGACTGTCAAGACAAGAGTGCATCAAACAATTTATTTCTGGTTTTGGTGATGAAAGTCCATCTTCTGCTTCCATAAAATGCTGGCATAACGAGTTTAATCGGTATATATACGAATTTAATCGGCGATATAATTTGATAAAACCTCGAAAAGACCCTCGTGACGATTGGTGTAAACCAATGCTTAATAAATGTAAAAGCGCTTCTCTTAGAATGGTGCATAACATTCGTAAAGATGGCAAGTCATGGATCTGTGCATGAGTCATATACTAGACAACAATCAATTGTAAAGCAGGGAGAAGTTAATTACTTTCGCAACATTTCAAGATAATTCGTCGTCTGTTTGTGTTCAATTTTCTGTTCAATGGATTCGGTAGCGTTTTATAAGTAGCCATATAAACTAAAAGCAATGTCTGTACAATGCACCTTCTCTCTGTTAGGTTTTTGGAAATTATAGATGGTTTGCCAAATTTGAAATATACATCTATTGAAGGAATGTTTTATATATCTATCCCAAATTATGAAACCTATTGCTCCACAATTCTGAAATCATACTTTGCAATAAAGACGCAACGGATTAGCTTTTGATAATCACAGGTGGGTCCATGAAACGGAGAGATCAAAAAGGGAAAATCTTAAATTAAGTTGATGATAAGCCTTTAGCAAGTTTCATATCTCCTTATGGTAGATATAAAAGATATCAAGAGAGTAGGCGGGAAATATTATTTTAATTTCCTTTATTCTGATTTTAGTGCAAACTAATTTCGTTCATCTTCGGCAAACCGCGATTTCGCTATACATACCACTTTCCTAATCGATCTAAACCTGTCTGTCCCTTTGTCCCTGTTGTATTCTTGCTTCAAACTACGTAAATAAAATAATAATAAGAAAGGCGCTTCGGTCCAAGGACAAACGCTATTGGAGGTGATTCGGATCGGATCACTTTTTCGACCACTTCCATTACAACATCTTATTTCGAAAACTCGTTCTGCAAATAATTGTATTTAGATTAGTGTTTTAGGGTAATTCAACGGCGGGCCGTAGCCCGTCATAATGTTTTTGCTTATTCGTCTTTTTGTTAAATTGCCGCCTGGAGCAGTATTTGTCGCGTGTGACATGCAATACCTAAAGCTTAATTGTTGCGTTGGCAATAATTATGTTAGGAAATATATAAAATATTTGCAAATCTTCACCCGTTAGGCGTATTTAGTTCGTTTAGCCTATCAAATTGTTGCGAGACATGACAAACATCCCAAATAGTAAAATTTAATTCGATTTAGAACTGAGCCTGAGCATTTCTGCAGGCACTAAGAATATCTCTATACATACGTATATACATGCACTTATATTTTTAGCTTCTTATATAACAATTTATTGACTAAAGATAAAAAAATTCTAATAACTTTTAAATAAGCTTAAGAAGGCTACAAAGAGATTGAATTGCGAATCAACACTAATCACTAAAAACCTTTTATTCATCATTTTTAATTTGAATTGAAAATAGCATATTTCCAGCAATTGTTGTATCATAATTTTATTTTCAATAAGTCTTTGATGTGTAAAAAAAAAAAAAAAAAACTATATCCCTCCAGAAAGAAAAAAACCATAATAATAATTGGTATATCAGTTCGGCTTAACTTAATTTCAAAATTAAAATAATATGAAACGAAGAAGAAAAAAAAGAAAAAAACAAATAAAAATTGCTTTCAAAGTTCCTTAAGGCAGGTTGACTGCATTGCAAAAATTTACGAAAACCCACAAAACAAAAAGTTCGTGATTTTTTAAAAGCATCTTTGTACGGTTTATGTATATGTTTTTTGTTTGCGTAGCAATCAAAAAGTAACATAAAGCAATGCTGGCACCTTTGACTCTTTACCCAAGCGCACATCATTCAAACCGTGTTTGAATTGTAACGAAATAAACCCTTTTACTTTTTACGCTGTGGGATTCCTTTCAAATTCATAAAGTTGAAAAAAAAAAAAGAAAAAAAACAAAATAAAATAATAATCATAAGAAAGTTACGCTCGCTTTAGAGGCGAATCTTGAATACCCATCATCGATATTAAGCTCAAATAGTTTACTCAACGAACAAGTTAACTGGCAATTAGTTTTTCTAAAAGTCTAATAATTTTATATGAATGCGACTGAAAAGTCTGCTCACAAATACATTCGCATCTGCTGGCAGGCTCTAAGCGTATAATGCTTTGCGCATGTGCTTCACTGCGTAACGTCGCGATTATACGCTTGCGAGCTGGGAAGGCCAGAGTAAATACCTGTAATATTATGTGCTTACGGGCCAGTCGTCTCTGTGCTGGCGGCCAGGTCCGCAGGTCAATGTGTATAAGATTGCGTGTTCGCAAGCTCGCTCACAATTGCACTTAAATCTCTGATCACAGATATCCTCAGAGTTTATACACATAATCCACCTTACTCGCACATTCGTTCACAGCTACGATGTGGATCATAGCATAAACGCTTATAATCCGCCACACTGGCCGAGTAAACAAAGGATCTCGAGTAATAACTCAAAGGTCGTGGGTTCAAATTTCAACTGCGACAGAGTTTGCAGTAAAGCCTCGGATGCTAGCGCTTTAAGACTTTAGCTTAGTACTTTAAACCTGCAAAATATTGTGAAAAATGCTTGCATTGAGTTCAAAATTGTTTACCTAAACTCCCTACTTTCAACTTGAGCAGTTGCTTCTGATCGATATCGTAAAAGAAGTGCTGCGTAAGTCGGGGACGATTTGTTGCATCACCAAGACTGAGAAATTGCATATAAGTTATATGCGACATCTATCGCGTCTATAGTATAAGCACCAGCTACTGTCAAGATCAATGTGTGTAAAGTAGCTCCTTTACCAGGCCGCGACATTATACGCTCCAGCGCACGTTCGCAATCAATGCGTGTAATATTGTACTAAACTCGCCCCTTACTAAGTTCATAGACAGATTCGTAAGGACGGTCAGAGTTAAATACGTTCGGAATGTACTTGGACGCTTCTTCAATATCACTTCCGACGTTACGGTCAGACTGTTAAATTAAAACTAGGAAGTTCGTTCATAAGCTTGTTGCAAAACACGGTCGAAGGTATGCATGATGTGTGTTCATAAGTTGTTACAATCTCTTTCACTCGTGCAACTGTTTGAAAAGGCTAAATGTGAGAGAACTCGGCAAGATGTTAATGTTATTTGGCCTGTCAATAAGGTTCGATTAGATGGATTACTACAGTCATTATAGAGGATGGTAAACGTACTGTAAAGCTCTTGATTGGATTCGTCTCAGCTAAGTTTTATTGAAAATGTGGCAAAAACACGTGCGACAAGGTGCATTAAAGTTGATCTAAGATACATCTAACGTGCAGGTAAGTCAACCATTCGATAGTTTTAAAGAGAATCCCTATGCGTTTATTCTTTGATTCGACTCTGTGAATCGAAATTTCTTTGGCATTGATTTTAAAGAAGTCCTTATTACTATGAGTAATTATTCGTTCTTAAGATCAATAGAGAATGCTATATCCACATAGTCGCTTCGCCACTTCGCGAAGTGAACTGAGTTAAAACAACAATTAACTTGAAGTTGTGAGAACATTTCGCTATAACCGTACGCCTATTCGTTTGCTTATTCATTATCCTTTTCAATTGCGCAATTAGCAGAAACTGAGATAGAAACCATTAGTTAGCATGTGACGTAATATTTCAAACAAAAGAGTGTTTTGTGAACTACTTGCACTTCATCAGACCGATAGACAAGCTTAGATCGATTGAGAATCATTTTCAGCGTAATAAAGGGTGGATCTATCTCATGTTGTCCTTCGGTGTGTTGCATACCTATTGCAAGTTGTGTAAGGTACAACTAACTACTAGGCGCACCAGAATACCGAATTATTTTGGAGGCTTTAACCTTAATACTTTAAGGTTAATTGTAGCGCTTCCATATATATTTCAATCGCAAATCGTACTACAATTAGCTTAAAATTTCCTTTTTAATTTACCTCCTTTGCATAGTTTTTTATAGTTTATATGTTGAAGCAAGCGCGTGGCTTCAGTTAATCTGTCTGCCGTCTTTCGTGGCGCATAGTTTTATAAAACTTTGGCAAAAGGTTTCAATGAATAAAATGAAATCAGTTTGCTTTGATGCAAGCGAGTTATTTAAAGTTTTCTTATCAAAAAAAAAAAAAACATCTTGTTTAGGTTGAATAACATAATAATTGAAAACAAAAGCCTATAGAACAAAAATTATTAAATATTTTAAAGGTTTAGAGAGATTGTTTGCAAAAGTTTCGAAGCAGTTATCAAATGTCCTTAAGCTGCTTATCCATAAAAATGCAATTTAAACATTTAAGAAGATTATAGAGAATGAAAAAGAAAACAAAAAAGTAAGCATAGCCATAGGTATACTTGTAGATGTTAGTCACAGGAAAAGATCTACAAATACACCGAAAAGCTATCAGTCGGCCGAGTACAATAAAAATATTTGAACGACACTTATGCAAAATATGCTATTAAATAACGTACAATACAAACAAATGTGTTGAATGAACTGGCAGAGAGAAAAAGCAAACTAACAGACGGACAGACGGACAGACAGACAGGCAGAGAGACACAAATAAACACATACTATTTTAAACGTATGAATGACAGTCTATATTAAGTTAGTAAGATGCTGAAGCAATCAGACTAACAGGCAAGCAGGCAGGCAAGCAAGCAGGCAGGATAATAATAGTGTGAGGAAACTCAAAGCTGACATCCGTTCACTCTCGTGGGATTTTAATGGACTTGATTACGTACACATATATACATAATAAATAAGCATTACGTATGGTTACGTATATATAAATATATGTATATATGTTTGTATATATGTATGTATGCATGTATGTATGTTTGTTGTGTGTATGTGCATACATGTCTATGCATATGATATCACGCTTTTTAACATGATAAACGTAGTCAACGCATTGCGAAACTGAGCACACAGCCATCTGTAATCAATGTCTGTATATGTCTGGGCTGTGTGGTACCAAAATATTCAAATGTATTCTATGTGAACTCATTTGTTGGTTTATTATATGGTAGCGTTTTATTACCTTTTTATATACATATATATATATATATATTGTGAAATTATGTATGTGGTCGCATAAACGTATGCATGTTAAGTAAGATGCACGTTTTAAGCTCATCTTGTTATGCAGGAATCCATTATACATTTAAGTGTATATGCGTTACAATCTCTACGTAGTTTTTATTTAGAACTTTCGGAAAGGTTTTCATACTCAGAAATGCGAGAGAAGACTTAAAACGACGCGTGGAATTAATTCAGAAGTAGAATATTAATGGATAGAAAAAAAGAAATAAATGCCATGAAAACGTTTTGTCGTCACATTCCCATAAAAACTTTAATTTCAATTAAAATAAAAAAAAAAAAAACTTTTTTTTTATTACCGTAATTAAAAATTTTTTATATGTATGTCTCTTTTTCATAAAGTTTCATTTAAGTAAAAAAAAAAAAAAAAAAAAAATAAGAACAAGATTTAATAGGAATAATTTATGGTAAGCTCTCAAAATCCTGCTTAGTCTTAGCAATGTATAGTTTTTTAATAAAAAAAACTTCGTGTAATAAAATCTACATAAGAGCGTAAGTCTAGTTTAGGCTTTAAAAGGAAGTCTTTTAATCTTAAGCTCACAGTAAAACTATAGTCCTTTTGTGCTAACTGAGTTCAAATCAGTTCAACAGTTCAATCTGTCAAGGGTTAATATCACAATTTTTTTGTTTTATAAGCTCCTCAGATATGACAAAAAATTTTCGAATATAGGCGCAGTTCGGCTTTCAGACATCTTGCATTTCATATGAAGAAAATGTGTTCCTGGTATTGACACGTCCGTAGTGGTGCTCAAAGCCGCTAAGTAAGTAGTAAGTTTTTTTCAAACATTCCAAGGTCAAGCTAAAGGAAAAATGTTCCTCCAAAATTTAATATCAAAGAGCATTCGACCTGCGTCTGTAGTGTCAAAATGAAATTGTTTAGCAAAAAGTTTTTAGTTTGTTTTTCCAAGTGAAAAATTGCGAGCTGAGAAAAGAAGTTAAGATTGCGAAAAAGAAGAAGAGGAATTATTGAAATATTGAAACGAAGAAAATTTGCGTATATTTCCAGCGACATATTTCCAATATATTTCAATTTGTTCTCTACAATGGGCATTATGTAAGTCGATCGCTTTCATTGCTTCCCAATCAATCGGAAAATTTATCTATCAAATTTCAAATCCCGTTTTATAAGGATCTTCTCCCGATTAGTTCACGTTTCTTATATATCGCTAGGCAGCCAGCGAATTGTCTGAAAATGTAGTGCAATGAGACGAAACTTTCATGAATTCTTAAAATTGTTCTTGCTCTGAGCTATCAATAATTGTACAGGCAATCTTCACCGTGACCGTCCGTGCCAATAGACCTTCAGTTTTAGAATAGTTATGAGTCTCGCCAACTTCTTCGGTTCGGAGCATCGTACAGTGTATCCGTAAATTGTTCACAAAAACCCTTGGAGTCTGATTTTGCAGATGGCCTCGCATTCATTAGGCTGCTTACGACCACAAGTTCTTTTTACATGGATTACATTCACGGCTACATTTTTAAGAAAGTACTGCAGGTCGTGCAGCAAGAGTTCTCGCCCTATTAGATGATATGTAAAGTTTGACGTGTACTTGTATCTATACTACAATGATGGAATGGTAAATAACCAATTTGTTGATTATTTGGAACCTAACGAGACATTTTCGAATGTGCTGTGAAAATGAATAGAGGACTTTTAGTGGTATATGTGTAGTTTTGAAATTGCACAATATTTCCTGTGCGGTTCGCTTCAATACATAAACTCAGCAGAAGCGCACCTTAATGAAAGTTACTTACTTATGCCAATGTGCACCATAGCGAACGGTATATGTATCTTGTAAGCTGTCTATGTACATAGATTTGTAAGTCTTGCAAGCGAAGTTATATCGTATAATTAATCAAAGGCTTATGCTGTTGTGGTGTATAGTAAACAAATACTACATTATGCGATCTTTTAGATTATCATCGTCAGATCATGCAAATGTGTCCATGTTTCTGTGAACGATGAAAATGATGTCGTTTGACATTTTCTCGAATATCGATATAAAGATGTGAAGATAATGATAATTGATGAAACGTTTAACTGCACAAGTTTACCATGAACATAATTAAAACTAATTAACTGCTTCTACAGTTAATGAAACTAATTAATAGTTATATAATTGCATTTAATAACTTTAATTGCTTTGCGCATATAAAGAAGTAGCGAGCTTCGCTTCTGGAAATAATGTTCAATGGAAATTTAGTTCAATTAATGCCAATTGATATGTTGATTGAATGTTTGTCACCACATTCTATAAGAATTTTCATCAAGAAGAATTTTATCGTTCTAATTGTACAAACTAACCGAGATCGATATAAAATGGGGTGGATTCACTCAGACAATTTTTCTCACTTTCAATACTTTGCGGGCTTTCTCCTATTAAAATCTCATCCTGCATGGATACGACATCTTTCCATTTATTTTTCTATTCTCTATCAAAAAGACTACTTGTCTTCCTCTTTAGAATATTTACAAGTATGCAGCATTTGTGAAGTATAGCTACATTCTTGGTCCATTCAATGAAATTAGTCAACGCGTTCAGGTCTCTGCTTGTCTACTATTTAGAAAGTACACTGCGCGGAAAATTTTATTAAAAAAACAGAAACTGGACGTAAGCAATCTTAGTTGAAGGCTACAGATCAAATTTACTTATCTGTTAATAAGGGCCAAAAGACCGTGAACTCTAAAACTTCTGCAAAGCAATGAGGAACGGTTCATTCGCGCAATACCAATACCGCGAATTGTCTGTTCTCCTCGCCACGCAAACCATATATATTGGCCGGGCCAAAGAATTGATAAAGCATAACATCTCGATGATCAAAAAAAATTGTCGAGATGAATTTCATTGTGAAGCGTCTTTGGTTCAACCCTTTCGATCTTGTTTGCGATTCTTGTCCAAGTCTCATTTCCCGTAATGATACATTACATGACATCCTAATAGTGAGAAAACATTGTTTCACGTATGATAGGATACTTAATATCGTATACAACACAAACACGAATGCAGGTTCTTTGCTCGACAAAGTCGCAACTAAGTAAAACGATAAACACTTATTTTTATATGTTCGCAAAACCGCGAGTGACTCTGCAGCAATTGAATACAAAGGCATAAACCTTTTAATGCAGTGGACAACAAAGACTGTACCAACAGTCCGAAGAATCAATAATTTGATGATTTCATAATACTCGCGTAGCTTAAGTGAAGGCTTCGCCTTATTTTTTTGATTGCAACTTTGCATATATCTGTGTGTAAACGCATAAGTTTACTTTCCAAATCTCGAATCTATATATGCAGTATATGCACACATATATATATGTACATATATATTGCACAAACAAAATTAATAAATATATACAGATACATATATATATATATATATATATACATATAGTCGTATCCTTTGAATCCCCAATTTAATCTGCCTTTGACGTTCATACGAAGCTCGTGCATATATTTCCGCACATGGAAATTCGTTTTTCCTTTACTTTGTTTACATTTGAAATTCAATTTCAATGGTCGTCAGCAGTTTTTATTTCATTTCCAAGAGCTAGCGTTTCAACAATCAATAAGAGTTAACAATTTTTATTTCATGGAGAATGTATAGCGAATATACATACGCCCCAAAGCGAACAGAGTTTTACTTACATGTACAACACCTGGGATAAAAGGGATTAAGTTTGTTCGGGGTGTATGCGGTATAGAGAAAGGCTAGACCCACCATCTATTATACCAAGAAGAATTCAGAGTGGACCTAAGCTTGTCTGACCGTCTGACCGTTTGACCGTCTTGTTCTCTTGTGTTCAACCTACAGATCGCAGTTTATAAGATGAAATTTTGATGAAATTTGGTACACCAACGTGTTTTGGCTCAAGGCTGAACGCCATTGAAAATGGTTCGGATCGGATTACTTTTTAATCACGTCTCATATGACGCCTTACTTTGAAATGTCCTTGTAAGAATAAATGTAGGGCAGCGTAGAGCATTTCATGGTGGGCCGGGGCTCACTATAGTCATTTTACTCTTTTTTTCTCATTATTATGCTTCATATAGGAGATTATTTGCTTATTGTCAAAGGCAGCTAATGTGTCTCTCTTTGTCTCCGCAAATAGAAAAACTAATTCTTATTACGAGAAACAAAGGTGAAAATCTTGCCCGACACTCGACCATAAAATATCGACTATGAAGAAATGAGAAAAAAAAAAGATAGTTTCAATGGCGACTCTATCAGATAAGTAGCAGGACAATTTTGGGGAAGATTAAGTTATTTAGCAATACGAACTGTACTGTAGGAAGCTTTGTTTAATTAATATTAAGTTCGATTAATTGATTTCTAAGATTGATTGTCTTTCTGTGCTTTCAAAAGCAATACCACCAACTATATGAGGAGGGCCTTCGTGTATGTATGACAATTTTCTAGGTCATCTGATGACTGCCATTCAGGCTTTTGCGGGCATTTTCCTCTTTAATGCGCTTCGGTTACATTGAAATTCGATACAATTCGACTTAACTCGAGCTGAAACATTTTGACAGTTAAACGACATTATTTTCTTAATGAAAGCACTTATGCGAAAGCAAACTTATCTCTTTGCATCTTAAAAGTCAAATAATTTCCTTTAAAAGTTGTTATAAAAATTAAATAAAACATTGTTTTATAACTTATTTTACATGAGTTTTAATGTTAAGTAAAGATTAGAGATTTTCATAATTCGGTTAATATATGCGCATATATTCTGAAAGTATTAACTCATATGTGATCCTATTTCATGTTTCTTTAATCTTTTCATTTTGCAGATATATATATAAATATATATATATATATATACATACAAACATATGTATGTAAATATATGCGCGTATTTGTGTATAGTAAATATACCTATGCCCACTAACTACAGCCATACACACATATATATATATATATATATATATATATATATATATATGAGTATATATGTGTAACTATCTATTGAAATGGTTTGTATGCCAACATGAATATTTCTGAATTCGGCCTTGTTACTCAAAACCTCGTTTTCACATTCAATGCAATGCAATGCAATGTTTGTGCATATAATGTAATACGTATGTATGTACATAAGTACATTTTACAATTCAAATAAAATGTATAATAAAAGGGAAAAAAACCTCTAATACAAAGCCGTCTTGATATATAAACTTATTCGTTCATAAATTCATGCATTTTGTAGTACAACGTACACTTTTGTACGTTTTATATATATATATATATATATATATATATATACATACATTGTATATACGTATAACAAGTGCATTTGTTCACTTAGTTACTGGCATTACACTTATGCATAAATGCATAAAATAAAAGCATAAATGTGTAACACTTTGTTATTTTCATTGTTGTTGCTATTTTCGTTGTTGCTCTTGTTACTGTTATTGTAGTTGTTATTGTAAGAAATTGAAATCATGATAATGCATTCAATTCTATTAAAAATCAAAAGCTACAGTTAAATAAATATATATATATATATGTACAAATATATGTTTGTATGAATGAATGAATGAATGAATGAATACCTTTGCATTGAAACATTTATATAAGTTGGTCTGGTTTTGATGGATTATTTATCATTGGAATAAATTTTAGGGAAATTGATAATTATTCTATAGATATGTATATATACATACATGCATATGATATATTCCGTAAATATATTTATGTATAGCTTTACAAATTAATTGAATAATATTTCAAGAGACAGTGAGTGTTACAGATATATGGATATGGATTTCCCCCGAATAAATTTTATGAGTTTTTGATTATTACCATCAGTTAAAACACTTCCCTTTGCAAACACTGCAATGAAAATTTGGTTGGTAAACAATTTCTCTTGCATTGCATGTAGAGACACATAAGCAGATTTTTACTATTTTTTTACTAAATTTAGCTGGAATTTCATCAATTTTAATGGCTTCAAACGTATATTGACATCCGAGCTCATATAATGCATTTCGTTAGGATGTCAATATTATGAATATATTTCCGCTTAGAAACGTAATAGTAGCAAAATGATATTAATGTCAACGAAAAAGAAAATTATATTCGTTCGTGACCGAATCTCTTGTGTCCGTCATCGTCATCCCAAAGAAGACAAAACAAGTGAAACAGAATTTTTAGGCTTTATGTTAGAGGTGCGGGTGTTATAAGCGTGTCCTTGAAAAGTTGCGACAACTTCCAAATTCCTTTCAAAACTTGCCTTAGGCGACATCTTCCGTTCCGTTAACCGGAGAATGTTTACATACAGAGTTGCGCAGACGGACAGACGAACAAGCCGACACGTTTACGAGCATTTCATATTTGTAACTAGCCAACAATTTATATAGTTATTGAAGCTCATTTCTGCGCGGGTCAGTTTTTCAAATTTTTGTACAGGTGCTACCGCATCTTTTTTTGTAATTCATACTGATTAGGAATACATATAAACTTTTTGAGATTTTTGGAAGCTTTCCTCTAGAAGTTCGCCTCATCCTACGAGGATGGGTATAAAGAAAAAAACGAAAAACACCGCTTCCAAATAAGGCAAAGCAGAGTGAATTGATGAGAACTCTTGTATTAATGTGATGACAGACCAAAGAGAAGGTTGAAAGTGCAAAAAATTATGCCTTCTGTATACTAGGGTGGCGGAAATGTTCTATCGTATTTCAAATAATAAATTTGTATTGAAGATGTTTGATGTCGTCCGCAGCAGTCGAATTCTGACTGTCAAATTCATTGGCAATTTCAAAGTGGATAGTTATCAGTTTCTACTGAACATAGACAGTAAGTAAGTGTCACGACGAATGCAATTTCTTAAATGCACTTTACTCACTCTGCATTTTGCAATTAACTTATGAAGCATATTGAGACTAGTCCTCTTTCATTCCACGAGAAGCACGCGATATAATAGGACCCCATATGACGCATTCTATATGCTTGCCTTAACCAAACAAGTAAAGTACAATAGAACTTTCCCGCCAACTTATTACAACTTGGATAAAATATTTGACTAACCTAATATAGAACGTATAGAGGCTTAGAGCTGACTAACTCTCACGAAACGTATGTTTTTTTTGCTCGAAAACATAAATAAATGCAAGTACTTTAAAGAAAATTCTTTTTTTTTCCCCAATCTGCTGTTGTGGACAAACTCTTACTATAAAGCACATTTTCTGCGACTGCCTCAACTTTTCCTCGGCTAGAAATATTGCATTTGGAACGATTAATCCTTTGAACATTCTACAATCAGCTTCAGAACAGAATATCAATTCAATATATTACTTTTTTAATACTACTAAGCTTATTATCTAATATCCATTTATTTAAATTAGAGCCGATAGCCTGTGTTGCTAGTGCTCAATGTCTTTTTTTTAGTCTAAGAATTCATTTCATTAGTCTAAAATTAAAATAATAATAATAATAATAATAAAAAAAAAAAAAGCTAACACTCGGAATACATTCCTCATTTAAATATTCAATGTTCTTTTATTTTAATATTAAGTTTTTTATTGTCCTCAGCCGTTTTCAAGACACGGCTTCAATCAACTTCCTTTTTCCCCCCACACTTTCTTTCATAATAACATATGTCTTCTCCGTACCACTGCCACATTTGATCTTACCCGTGAAACAAACATTCCGCATCACTTGTCAACTTTGGATAAAGTGCTCAACATAATCATTGTCATCAGCATTTGCATCGTACATTATGCAAAATATTTTCTTAATACGATTTTTTTTCTAGCAGTTCAATGCAACTACACACAAGCACTTACAATGATATTTGATGGACGACACAAGTGCTCATCGCTTAAGTTATATAGATCTGAATGGGTGTATACTAGAAGTTCAAGGGTACGAGGAGGGCAAGGCGTCACTAGCTAACGATATATCTTCACATAGGTTTTCTGCTACTTTCCAAATAAATTTTGTGTGCACATTAACAAACGGATTTATAGCTTGAATGTAACTTTATCTGATCTGCTCTTATGAAGCGATATGATAGTGATAGCAGTCACAGTCAGATGGAGTCTGACAATAAATGAACTTGGTTTCACATTTTATCATAATCCTATCTATTGTGTGCATAGTAATTAAAAGATTTTCACTTAAATCACTCACTTAATTGCTTTACTCTAAATTTTTCAACTTTAAACTGAGACTTCTGTTAAATGAATATCACACATATATATATACATATATATATATATATGCATATATATATATATGCATAATTCAATGCATTGTTCATCGCTTTCCACCGTGGAAGGTTTAGAAGGTAAAAGTGTCAATTGTTGTTAAAAAAAAAAAAAAGATAGCAAAAAGAAGAAGAAGAAAATATAAAATAAAAGCAAAAGTATTATGTTATCGTATAAATATATATACACATATGCACATATATATATATATATGAGGGGACTTTAAAACAAAAACTCTTAACTTTCTATGGCATTATATTTAAATATATATATGCATGTATATGCAATAGTTATGCATGTTATAAGCAAGCATATTTTATGTTTGCTCTTCACTTTGCAGTTTCTACAAGTGCAAAACTTGTAGCTGCCGTTCATTTATTTAATTTTTTTTCATTTTTTTTCTCTCATATTTCTTATTTTCGATTTTCACTTGCCGCTTTCTTAATGGCTTTTCGCTTTTATAATACGCTACGAAATCGAGTGAAAATTTCACGCAAATTCTCTTATAACAAATTTTTATATGCATATGAATGTGAAAACTTGAGAGAGTACAAGTATGAAATCAAAATATTTTAATTTTAATGAGGCTTACGGGAAACACTATAAAAACTTTTGTGATCTCAATGCAAAACTTCTACAAGAAAAAAAAAAAAAAAAAGAGAAAAAAAATTTTCTCATGAGAATATTTTTTCCTAGCATTTTCGTTTATTCGTTTCGCAGTGGTTTGCTAGACTAAAGTGTAATCAAACTTTGACGAAATGCTTAATCAATGCGCATTAGTGTTGCTTCTGTCAACGGTCAAAACGTACATATAATTGAAATGTAATTATCTACAAGAACAACATGCGCATCTCGGCGCTGGCAAATTTTCCACTTTACAGTTGTTTCGTGTCCAAGCAAGCAGCTATCTTAGCTTGCTTAGCTATAATAATTACAGACTACTGCAATAGCCTTGAATGGGGTTCGGTTCACCATTCTAGCTGTAGTTGTTTCTGGTGGAGTTTAGTTAGTTCTTATTGATTAAATAAAAATAAAAATTTATTGATTATATATAAAAATTACATAAATAGTTTGATCATCATTAACAGTAACAAGAAGGCAACAACAACAACAACAACGACAACATAGAATAGCAACAACAACAGCAACAGCCGCTGAATTCTGGCGTTAGCACAAATCCACACCAAATCCTTCATTAACCATTAAACATTAATCATGTTAGTGCGAATGGCGATCTTGGGGTAGGAAAATGCTTTTTTACTGTTATGAATGATGTCAAATCGTTTAACGTTAGTCAGATTATTCTTTGTCAACCGTATACGAATGACAATGATTGCGAATAGCAAGCGATTTAAAAGTCAAGACGATCAATATCAACACGCTATCGCTATTTGTCGGACGGCATAGTGCATTTCTGTTGTAAACAGGAAGCAATAAATTTTTGTTGCTCTCGATATAATTTGTTACGGAATATATGCGAAACGGAAATTTAAGCAGCTGCATCTCTCATGTCCACCATACGATACATATGCATGCAGGCAAGTAAGCAAGCAAGCAAGCAAGCAAGCAAGCATGCATGCTTGCATGCATCCATTCATATGTGTAAGCATACACTATATGCACTGTATGCTTAAGCGTTAATCGTATCAATATCATTGCTTGCATATACGATTGTTTGTATGTGTTGTGTACTTGGTCTACAAACGTAGACTCTATCGCCATCAACGTCGAGCATTATTTCACAAAAACTACCATCGACGCATTCGCTCGTACATATGTATATGTATATATGTATATATATATATATATGCGTACCTATGTACAGACATACCGTACAATATATTAATTTGTACATACGCGTATAATAAATTTTCTCAATCAATTGATGTTTCTTTGCTATATATCGCTAGTATTCGTTTATTTTATTTAATTAAACGCCTCGTTTCGATATTAAATTACAGACACAAACATAGACATTTAATTTAATTAATATTTTAACGGTAAAAACAAACTATAAATATCTTTGTCTTTGCATACATATATATATATAACATATCGTTACAAAGAGACCGTATTTGCTATTCATGTGAATAGATTTGTATGCGAAAGAAAATAAGGATTCGTTATTATCTCTCTTATGTCCATAATTGATTGGTATGCCATCAAATCTCTTTCCATTGTAACATTTCAAATAATGGTATTTACCGGGTATACCCCGATACTAACGGTATATAATTTGGTATCTCATGTAATATGATATACGCATATGCGATTCATCTAAAATAAATTTGCCGGCTTGACCAAGCGATTATTCATCCATTGCGTCAATGATTTTACAAAAAAAAACATCATCATGCATTTTCATACATTACATCACTTAATAAGTCCGTAGGATGACATATAAAAGTGATCATTATTGACGCAACTATATGATTTTTGTAGTAGATATACAAAGATTGGAAAAAGCGTTGCCACATGCGGGTTTATATCTAAGGGGGATTACTTTAGAGGGGACAAAAGAGATATTGACGAGTAAATAAATATTTTTCGAGAAAAATAAAAATTTACCTGTTTTTTTGAACACACCCATATCGTGACATGTCTGTATATATTTTATATACACGACAGCTACGGCCACTCCGTTAGGTGATAACATTAATTTCACATTCAATTGAAATAGTAGTTACAAGATTTGTGTTAAATAAGAAAAGGCACAAAAGCATTCACCTACAAGTCAGAACACCAAGCGCCAAAAGGCGATACCTTATAACCCCGTGTTTAGAACGACAGAGTGGTGTAGTCTTCCGGATAGACATCGGCTAACTCTGTCGTTGTGACTAACGATAATTTCATTACGGGCTTTTTCAATAGTCATTCGATATCTGCATGTCAACCTACAAACTTATTGACTGATGTGTTAGTGGCAGATTTTTATAGAATGTATTACACCACTCACGACAGTCGTTCGACTTCAATTCTTGAATGAACCTAATTTCATATAAAAGCACATTTAAGTCTTTGCACAGAGAAAGGCCTATAAGTTGGAAGCAACTCTTACTTTTGCACAGGAACTAATTTGATTAAATTTTTTATCTTACTTCTTAGACCAGCCGTTCTATCTGTAGCGGAAGCTCAGTACACCCTCTTGTCACACTCATCTATTTCCTTTACTCTCTTTGTCAATTTCTTTAATTTTCTATTGAATATTTTGATCTGCAGTTTTCTTTTCTTCTGATTTTCCAAATTCGTAAAATTGCCAAAAGTACTGAGGAGGTTTTGCATTTCTTAAACTGTGGTATTACATTTACGGAGTTAAAAATTTAAGTTGACCCCTAATCTTCGTATCCAGTTTGAAAACGAAGTAAATGTAGCTGATGTAGCTAATGGCTTATCCCTGAACACTCATACTCAAATGGAGAAGTTTAAGTATGATTTTAGTTTGGACAATTATCCACAACGTGCTATTAACTTGTATGAGAATATGATTTAATATATAATAAATGCTTTACGATATACGATTGATACATCAATTGTCGTTGTATCTCCCAATCAATAATGATGCAGAAGATAAATATAACTATTAGAAGTTCTTTTCATTCCGGTTAACATAACTTCTTACATATATATTAGTTCGTGCCATCGAAGCGCAAAAGAATTTGACTTGACATGTGCCATATAAGATATACGATTACTAGATCGAATAACTAGACTGTTTCTTTATTGAAAAAATTATCATACGAAAGTTAAACGTGACTGTTAACACTGGATCTGCTGAAGATTGTTTGTAATTGGGTGAGGAACCTTGGGTTTAAAGAAATGGAAATAAATTGAAATGAAAATTTTATTGGCAATTGTGAAAGTGTTAGTAAACCCATCGGGATTATTTCTTGATCGAATATGCATGATGGCGAATATTTGGATGGGAAAGTTTTAGGCGAAAATATGAAAAGATTTTGAATATTTTTTTGAGATTGTCTTAGTTTCTAATCTATTGTAAACGCCTATGTGAGCCGATCCTCGTTATTTTCTAACCATGGCTTTCTAATCCATCAACAAGTTTCTAGGCCCAATTTTTCGTTTCTTATCTTCTGGTTTGTCTGTGGGGCGATTCTGCACAGATTGACGCATTCTACCAGAAAAAGATATATATATGTCACATGTATCTCGAAAACTGGGCTAGGTAGAGAAAAAAGTGATAATAGGTCATTAAAGGTCTTCTCACACAAATAAGTTATCGCAAAATTTTGGAGCTTTACAACTATTTCATTAAAGCTCAAGAGATGAAAGAGGTTAAGCTAACCCACATGGCAATTTTAGTGTTAAAAGTTTGTATTAGCACAACATACCTTTTGTCTTGCTGCACACCACTACACTACAAAAGACAGTAGTGTTTTGTAACTTGATGTATAGATGAAGTACGTTAGATGGGGGCGTATTACATGATAGTAACTTTGTATCCAAAAGTGTCCAATATCGCATATTAGTTAATGTTGCGAATAGCTAATGGAGAGAAATTTAACCCAAGGCAAGTATAAATGTATTCTGCGCCAGTTTTAGTGTTTGTCTTGAAATTACATACAATGATTTATTATTTGCATAAATCCTAAAGATCTTTATATATTAACTATTGTGAGTATTCGGAATGCACTGTTAAGCGAATCATTCTTAACTCATCAGGGAATGTTTTGGTTATAACTTTAAACGAAAAAGACGTAAAAAAATATCGCTTAACAAATTATACTTAATATATCCTCTACACATACACATGTATATATAGATTCGCTAGGGATAATTATAGATAGGGTAAGGACGTAAAATATTACCTACTTGTTAAGGTTTTTCCTTATTGTCCGTTTAGCTATGCAGTGAGAGAACGAGGGTCCTTAGAAGAAACTTTCTTTATTGAAACGGCAATCCATCTCCATAGGTTAATTTACCTTAGAATTTGTTTCCTTAACTCAGTCCCGCACTACTTTCTTACATTCACTTCAGTTTATTGCAGGTTCACGTTGCCTTCACTCAGTCAATGTACTTATGATACGTACTATATTTACTTACTTACTTACTTTAAATTATTATTCATGGACGAAGCTGAGCTCAGGTGAAGAGCTCAGGTGAAGAGCTCACCTATGAAGAATTTTAGCTAATTATCCGATCTGAGATTAAATCTCTCTACCCCGTCCGTCGCAAACCTATTTTAACTTATTTCACCTACTCTTACTCTACAGCATGGGACTAAAATGAGGTCCGTCGCCTTTGGTTCTCACAATATATACAGAAATCTTATGAATTTCAAATGAATTGACCTAAGCTGCCTTAAACCTCTCTCCTGTCACTTTTTCATTTCCTTTCATTTTTAAAAAAAAATTTTTTTTTTCAATTTTTTTATTGAGTTTATTTTATATGAAATTCTAAAAATAGACTTTCCACACATTTATTAAAGATAAAAATAACTACAATTTACGCAGACGTTAAAAGTAGTAACAAGAAATTTTTATATGTGCGTTAGCGCATAACTACACTTGAAGAAAATTTTTCAAATTTATAGAAATTAACACAAATTGATTATGAAGAAGAATACTGACTGACACACACAACAGTAATCTACGGAAAGAGATTACTCGTGTTGGAATTTAATGATTAATGCTCTAAGTGTATTGGAATGATATGGTGTTGAGTGTTGAGTTTTAATCAAATGATTGTTTATATATATATATATATATATATAGACATGTATGTACAAACACATATGCTGGTTAATCGTACGGTTGGTTGAATTTGTTCTTGCTTTAGATAAGAAACGCCTTTGTGTTCGTTTTTTTTCTTTTTTTCTCTTCTTATTCTTTTATTTTTCACTTTTTTTCATTTATCTTTTCTTTTTTTTTTCTTTTTAGTGCTTCACATAATTTTACATTTCTGGAGTAAACATACGTTATGTAGTGCTTGTCCGCATGTGCTGAGAACGCCACACAAGACAATGAATACATACGACATGCAAACCTAATGCAGAACAACATGCAAGACATTATGTTAACTTTTCTTATTCGCGATGTTTGCTTTTATTTTTAATATTATTCGTTTGCGTGCATGTTTTTGTGTTTGTTGATGTCTTTTCTTTTTTCTCTTTGTTTTCTTTATTTTTTTTTTTTGTTTTTTTCCTTTCAGCGTCGCTTTTAATTACAAAATATTTGCAGACCAAAAAAGATTTCTTAATCATTAAACGTTGTCTACCGTAGTCACCATTTGTAGCAGCAACATTTTCTTGTCTGTTTTTTTTTTTTTTTTTTTTTTTAGATGGGTCGGCCATAATTTATGCAATACACACAACTAATAAATACTTACACACATGCCAGTAGTATGCGTTTTCGTAATTATGTTGGGCTCACATGTTTAAAGGAAAACATTGACTTGTTTTCAAGTTGTTTCATGTGCGTGTAGCATGAATTGAGAGAAAATTTTCGAGAGTCTGCTTAAACGTGCTATTTATTTAACAAAGGTCTAAACATACAATACACAAAAGCACACTCTCGCACATAGATAGACACACAGGCAAATGTTCCTTAAAAACATTAACAACAACAATACGTGAAAAATGTCAACCTTCTAAAGCGAAGAAGAGTTTTGCAAAAAAAAAATTTTAAGTAATCTGAAGAACAATAAAATCAACGTTTTCCATGACCCTTAAGGCAAGGGAGCATCATCCGCTTGAGCGGACATACTCAACGAACCAATGAACTTGTGGCTGAGAAGTGTGTGCCAGCAATGAAATTAAATTAAAATTCAACAAGCACACGAAATCCAACTAGACAAAAAACACAAAGTATGTAGACAGACGCATACACACAACCGGCTGGTCAGTCGCCAAATACATGGCCGCACACACACACGCGCGCGTAAGTGCAAGCTTAGTTGCATAGTCATAAAGACATGTGTACGAAGACATATGTATTTATACAGCCATGGACATCCAGATGATGATTGAAATTGAGCCCAGAAATTTAAGAATAATTTTTTAATTATCTAAAATTGTAGCATTTCATGATGCTTCTATTCTTATTTGTCACTCTTTTTTCGGTATTTTTTTCTTGCGCTCAACTGTAACAACATCGTCTAAGTACAAAATTAAGTGTTGAAGAATTTTACGTTTTACTATTAAAATATTCATAACAAGTGTTGTGAATAACTTACAGGAGATACAATAAAACTTACAATGAAAGACTTCATTTTTGCATAAAATACTCTTGAGTTTTTATTATTTGATGAAGGCGACGAACACTTGTATCTTGTTTAAGGCTCAATCATAGTCGACTATTTATATACTTACTGTACGATGCTATGTAACGTCTATGTACGCCTTCTATGTGAAAATATGTATACATAGGTGTGTTATGCATGAATTAAATATTAAGGTAGAGTATTAAAATATAAAGTAGATCCTTTCTTTACAGTCGGCACAGTTTATTTAGTATCATTTTAGACGATTACATACCCTACACCACGCGCTAATTATTCATATAAAGACGTTGCCATATTAGGCCTTATAAAAGTGATCGAAAAAGTGGATCGATCCGAATCGTTAGCAGTAAAGTTCGTCCTTGGGCGAGAAAACGTCGATGTACCAAATTTTATCAAAATATCTCAAAAATTACGGGCTGTAGAATGAACATGAGAAAACAAGCGAGACCGACAGATAGATGGGCAGGCAAAGTTCAGAAAGTGATTCAGAATCGATCGGCATGCTAAATGTTGGGTCCATCTCAATTTCATCTGAATATTGCATACATCCGCGCAAACCCTTGTATAACAAGTGGTGTGGGGTGCATTAATGGCTTTTTCAAATCAGTTAGTTATATTAAACTAACAATATATAAAGCTTTTTAGTCGCGCGAATCTCAAAGCTAAGTCTTTCTTTGAAATCTCAGCTGATAGATTTCAAATTTCAGGTATAGGTTCAAGGTAACAATATTGAATGATTTTCTACCCGATTGTTGACCGATTTTTTGAAAAAATATTTTTTTTTTTTTGTTATTTTCAAAAATCCTACTCGACTCACTAGATAATGAGTACCATTTTAAAAAAGATCGCGAACTATAGAAACCCGACGGACAGAAGGAGATGCAAAAAAGTGACTTTTCTTTCAGAGTAAACAAATGAGTTTTTTCCCAATTTATATAAAATTTCAAAAGAAAAGTTAGCCAAATTTAAAAAAATTTTTTAAAATTCTTAAAAAAATGGAGAAACATTTGTCAAAAATTTGTTTCAACAAAATGAATTCTGTTTAGTAAACGAAATCGGGAAAATACTCGCTATTCTAGTGCTTAAATCATAGCGTTACTCCCTTAAAGCATTTAGTGCGTTTTTCAAAAGCTAATTTAATTAGAGGACTTTATTGTGCTCCTGAAAACGAACGCTAGCATTAGCAACAGAAGAAGAATAGTCAAACCGCTACTCCATTAACCCCAATCGGACCACGATGCCTCTTTGAGTCTCTTTGAGATTAAAGCGTTAAAATTAATTTTTTCCACCATTAGATGTAGCACTTCTAAAAAAATGCATGACCTGTGGACAAGATTTTATATTGATATACAGTTTATTTTAATACATAAATGAATTTAAGCCACGAGCAAAACCAATAACATCTTAATTACTCTCATCATTCTCAGAAGTGACTGGCTGTCACATTGTGGTATGATTTCTTAAAAAAAAAAAAAATATTATTTGTACTCATACTAAACTAGAAGGAAAAAATGCTTGTTTAATTAATTAAAGAAAAAGCAAAGAACGTTAACCGAGACAATTACCAAAATCACTCTTCAAATCGAAATCATCAAAGAAATGAACGAGGAGCCTGCCTACTATAAACCTGCCACATGGACCGATGAAAAAGCGGTTAAACGATATGCGGCTCCTTAGAGAGATAAGCAAAAGAAAAATTCTCCAAACCAAAAGTGCGCTTGCGTCAGCATATCACGAACGACGCATAGATACATAATAGTTCGTATAAGTGGAGCGCCTGCTGGTAACAGCCCCATAGAGTACAGTTATAGTAAACTCATAGGGACGGACGTTTAAGTTCTTAAGGTTAGATCAACATAGAATTGCGAAATTAAATACTGGCAAATTGATGACCAATAGGTTAAGAAGGAAAAGGCATCCCGTTGACGCTCTTTTGCGCAGCGTTCAACAGATTTGTTATTTAGCGAATAGGATATTTGAAAATATACAAACAAAAGATAAAACCAGGACATTATTCCGATATCAGAACGCGTGGAACAAACCGATGAGATATATATCCAGGTCACAATTATATACAATTTTCCCGCCACGTGGCGTTTTAATCTTTACAACCAACAATAAATTTTTTTTTTTTGGGGTAACGAACCTTGTGCTGCTTCTAATTATAAATAATTTCCCCTTCCTATTACTAGAACTTTTTTTTGTTTTACTGTGTGTCTTGTTGCTAGAAGGAAGCTTCAGACAATCCATAGAGTATACACATCCTTGATCAGCATCAAATACTAAACTGGCTTAAGCTTGTTCCTTAGTCCATTTGACTGTTTGTCTGTCTGTGTGATGGATGTGATCTCTCTTTGACGCAAAAATGCAGCAATCGGCTTCAAGTTTGGTATGAAAACTGGAGGTTCGTGCACGCATGTTGGCATTGAAATTGAGCCCAAATTGGTCAAAGGACACTATTTACTTTTCACACACCACAGGTCCACGCCCACGCAATACCTTAGTGTGTGAAAATTTAACTTCTTGCTTTTTTTTAGTCTTTTTTAGGATAACGATGATGGGTATGGAGGTTTGGTCGCCTACGAATACAAGTTTCTTCCTTCTTTACTTAACGCCTGTTTTTTGTGCCAATAATTAAAACCTTTTAAGCTTCACTTCTAAGTAGAGATAGACTTTTACCATTTACACATAATTTTTTTAAATTGTATAGAATGGGTACGCTATATATGTGTTCATGGCTGTGTACATATACAAATATATGTATGAAGACAACTCAGCTAAACAACCTCTTTTTAATGAATTACGAGCCATGTGTGTATGTACGTAGGTGAACGGCTAAAATTTTACATTTTTATAATTTACACACACATGAACATACCATTATATATATATATATATATATATATATATAGATGTGAGAGGAGTTGTTTTTGGAACAAATAAACGGGCAGACCAATCGTGCCGTTCAAAAAGAGTAAGAGGATTACTTCACTTTAGTGTTCTTTTAAGAATTGTTGTTGGTGTTTTCCTTTTGTTTTGATGGTAAAAAAGCTTACCTATTTCCAACATCTCGATTTGACTTGATTCAACTTTATTCAATTTAACTTGGCTTCAGTCAGTTAGTTGACTCTTAAACCAAAGTGAATTGAGTTGAACTTCAAATAAAAAAAAAAAAAAAAAGGAAAAGAAAATAATAACAATAATTGAAGAAAATTTTTAATTGCTTATGTCGCGCCAAGGTTTTCGCCAACTTGTCAACGTCTATTTCGCAAATGCAACTGTGCATTTGTATTATTTATAATTTTTATAAATTAAATTTCACTTGCAAACCGATGTCTTTGAAGCCTTTCAATTATTTTCATTCTGCGCATTTCTGCTTTGATGCTATACAACTATTTAATGATGTTCAAGTGCTGAAAATGGATATGCTTATAAACGAATTTCAGAATTTAATAGAAATACTGAAAGGACAATTTATACCAACAAGAACACACTGACATTCATCTCAAGCGATTTAACTTAAACACACGTAACAAATGACGATAATGAAGCAACTAAAACGGAAAATTTTAAATTTTTCTCCTCTTCTTAGAACGGAATTAAGCCCATACTCTAAATTTTTCCCCCATAAACTGTAATTTTTTATTCTTACATACCCAGCCAACCTTATCCACCGACTTACCCGCAAAAGTAAGACTAAGCTCTCGAACTCAATTACTAGTTGTCTACGTACCGCAGTGAGAGCGTACGGAATTCTCAACATTGTGGTTAGCTGGAATAAATGAATCGTTTTAGCCTTGACTGGTCTACTGACTTTACGCCCCAGCATAACTAATAAAGCGGAGATGTAAGCAAAGTGTTTTTTTGTGAGCATGTCGAACAAATCCGAAAAAAATAGGCGGGCGACTTTTCAGATGTGAAAAAAAAAGACAAAACTCATTTAGTCTTGTCTTGTAATTGATCGTCGTGAAAACAAAATGTTCTACGAAGTGCACAAAGCTATGATGGATGCCAGCCGCATAATAGCAAAGTGCAGTTCATGCTCCATATTTATCGGATGAAGCGTGGTTAAGAGCCGTTCCAAATCAACGAGACCATCACGGGTGCGTAGTGCAAACAATAGTTAATCAACTTGAGGCAAATATCTCTCTCATGCCGGCTTCTCTTAAAAGTTATAAAAAAAATTATATAACTACAAGAAGAATCTCATAGACAGCAATTATTAAGCATACGGTTTTTATCTGATATTTAGAATTTCGATTATGTCAATAACAAATAAGTAAACTATATTCGGCTATGGCCGAATCTTTTATACCGACCTCCTTTATCTTAAAACAAACTCGAAGAAAATGAAATTTCAATACTCTACAGAATTGGATGGGCATGTCCGATTGTTTTTCTTTTTGTTCACCTGCTATAAAAAACGTGGCGGTAGGTTCTAAACTCTAGTTTAGGAGTAGTGAGAAAAAAAACACATTTTTGTTGTAGAAAACAGAAATATTCTCAGATGATGTCTTACTGTGGGCGCGTTCTTTGATTGATTGGATTCATTTCCAATACTCGCAACGTTCAGACTTAAAATCGTTGGCTGCATTTTTGCGCCCAAGACTACGTTTACCAAAGCCAGGGAAACTAACGCACAAGCGGAAGGATACAAGATACGGGTCTATAGATCAAATTGAAACTCGATAATAAACAAGAAAGTATGTGATTCATAAGACCATTGAAGCTTTTTTGTTTTGGATGTTGCTAAACTCTTGACAAAATGAACATATCTCCGTTCCCCGATGGTGAATATAAAGAAAATTAAAATAAAAATTTATCTTAACCGGCAGAATACATTCATATACGATGTGTCTTCCTCTTGCAGTTAAGAGCACGCATATAAGATGATGTTTGCTTGTGCACTTCAAAATTTGCATGTGGTCGCAACATTGACAGTGACCGCAGATGAAGGCAAGTCTATATGCATATGTGTACGCTGTACATAGACTCATATAAATGCACAAGTTTAAGGTCATGATGACAAGCAGCTTTAAATGCAAAAAAAAAAAAAAAAAAGGCAACAACACAAGGGAAAGCCTTCTATAGGAACATGATGCAATATGTTATTTAAAAAAGAAAATCAAGCAAAAAAGCTGCAGTTGCTTTAAGCAAAATGCTGACGATGTACATGCCTCACTAGTAGACATAGGAATGCACACGAATGAGTGAGAGCTGCTTGTGAGGATCATAACGATTTTCCATAGTAATTAACAATATTTGCATAAAATTGTAAATACATTTCGTATTTGCATCGTATTGCATCTGACCAGATGACAGCCATGTTTGAAGCTTCTGCGCACTAAATTTTCGATTTTTCGCTTAACCTTTTACGATTAAAAATTCAGCAGCGATCATAATAACACTGGTAGGGCAGTCACTTTGACAGGTTACTTATTGAAGCCATATTGCATTTAATTAAATTAACCGAAGAAATTTAATAAATCTCGCCGACCATTTCGTAAACTCGGAAATATATGTGGATCACTACGTGCTACAAGTCGTACTTTAAAAGAAAATATACTAAATTTCTCTTTTAAACTATTTTTTTCAAATTTTTCCCATATCGAGGACATGTTTTCGCCCATAACTCGGGACTGATGTATCTAAATTGAAATATTTCGTAAAATTTAAACTTACAGCTCAGTTTTGGATAGGTAAGAAGAAAAATGAAATTCAATTTTATATAAAACATTTCCATTAAAACATCACCTTGGAATTTGGAAAACGCGCAAAAGGAAGGTCCAAAACATAAGCGAGAGTAAAGAAGTAAACGCATTACAGATGGCCAGCATTGAACGACTATATGGTTACGATTAACCGTGAAGGCGTACAGAAGAGTGTTTTTGAAAAATCATTATTCGGGAAGTGGTTCAAAAATGGGCAGTTCCAAACAATAGCGTTCAATAGCCTTCGCCCTCGTGCCAAAGTACGTCGATGTATAAAATTTCTTCTAAATAGCTCAGAAATTTCTCCCTTGCAGGTTGAACACAACAAAACAACGCGGACGGATGGATGGACAAGCTTAGAAAGTGATTCTGAATCGATAGGTCTAGTAAAAAGTGTACCTATCTCAAATCCCTCTGCAATCTCTCGCACTAGCTTAATACATCCTTGCAGCACTAGTTGTGTGTAGTACATAGCACAACATATTCGTTTTGTCAAAACGTTTACAACGCCTAAAAGAAAGCTTCAGAGATCCCATAACCTATATATATTTTTAGTTAATTATATATATTTTTAATTGACACCAAATTCTGAATCGATATCAGCATGTCCAACTGTCCGTTTGTCTTACTATACAATGTGTGTGATAAACATTTTTCCACGCACTTAAAGTGCCGTATAAAGTGACTCTAAATTGAGTCTAAAGTGTTATTGAATCCAAAATGTATTTACGTTCAACTTAATCTATTGCAACCACCTTGCCGTAATAGTACCGCATGATATTATTCAGATTGCAGTGTAGCTTCTTATTCGTCAGCGTATTTAAATAAATCAAAAATCGGACAACAGTGTATAGGCTAACATAATTCCTCACCTCCTCGCCAAGAAATATCGATAGCTAAACCTTGTTGCAGAGTAAAGTCTTGATTTCTTTATAAGAATAACCATTATATGTTGGGATTCAAAGTAAACCTATAGAGATTTACATACAGTAATAGATTGCAAATTAATTTTCGTTGCCATACTTCTCAAGTCTTGTTGTTTTATGCCCTAAATTACTTGTGACACAAAGTTATATTAAGTTTGTGTGGGTGTTATGCAGCGCCCAAAAGGAATTGAAAGAGACACACCTTTTATTATGTCGATCGATTCAGGAGGTCATTCTGAATCGATTTAAGTTCACGCACACCTTATCCATCTACACTGATTTGCTTGGGCGCAATCCTCAAAGGCTGTTTTTTCACCTACTTTCCATATGACATCTTAAAGTCAATATATGAAGAACTGTAGGGTGATGGAAGATGTTTAATGGGTGGCCGTTGCCCACTACACTTTCTTTTTTCCTCCTTTTCTTTCTCGGAAATTTGAGACTACCGCATCGCCAAGTCCATAAAAAGCTTGACTATCAAGTCGGCATAATATCTGGGTTAAATTCCCAGTCCGGTAGAATCATATCTTAATTATGTTTGGTGTGTGGCTGTGCGCTATAGTCGATAAAATCAAACTTGTTGCGAAAATTCCATTTGCCATTAAATTTTTTAACAAACTATCTCCATACAACGACTTTTTTTAAAATAAAGCGATATTTGCTGAATTGCAATGAAAGCGGTCGGATCTAAGCAATTTTCAAGAGGATTCGACCTTGAAGATAAACTTATTACGAGGACAAATATCAGACAGACACACATTAGATAAAGGGGTTGCGGCAGAGAGGCTTTTAACGATTTCAAAAACGAGCTGGAATTGATTGATTGGTTACTATGAACCGCTCTTTGCTGGCTAATATAATAAAAAACGTTAGTAACTAAAAAAAAAAAAAAAAAAAAAAAAAATAAAAGCAAATGAATATCTCATTCGTTATAAAAAACTATATAGATATTTCGTGCAGTCTCCGATACCGCATTTCTTCTGAATATTTACACTCCCCAGCATTAATGGTAGCCAGTTAACTGCATACTATTATCTTATTCCACTCCTTACCCTGTATTCATTAGTTATCTTAAAGATGTTTAATTCTTGGAATGCTGGCAATTAAGAAGATTTTAACGGTCATAATGGTATTTAACGCTCTAAAGGATTGATTAATTTGGTCTTCGGATAAAACGTTTTGCTCATTAGCGGCGCATTTTCAGCGTTTACCGTACCTTATGCCAAATGCAGCATAAATGATATAACGGCCTTGGCCTTGAACTGATGAGTAATATAAGTTAAATAAAACGCAAACCAAAATCGTCATAAACTTAATTACCATTAAATCATCAAAAGAATCTAAACGCAAGCGTAATTAAATGCATTTATGATTTTCTTCCTTTTTTGTTTTTGTCTTTGTTTTTTCTTATAAGACTTTTTAAGGTTCTTTTTTCAAAATTCAATTTACAATAGGAACTCTCCGCTTACCAGCAGTGGTAGTATATAGTAGTCTGACAAGTAATCTTTGAAAATTTTTGCAATTATTTAACAGTTTTTCAGTTTCGTTTGCGTTTTGTTAACTTTTCGCTCTTGTGTACCAAAAAGCGATGATGCTTTTCTCTTAAGTTGGGTTAAAGGTTGCAATGGCTTAAAGCTATGAATACGAAAATTTAATTTTTCGAAACTACAATAAACAGAACGAAAAATTACAAACGCAAATAGATAAAACAAATACTTTACGAAAAATAACTTTAGGGAAAATGTGCGAGAGAGAAACTCATAAATGCATATAAAACCCCATCTTACTACTACTTTAAAGGAAACCGAATTACTTTTCAAATTAAAATTAAAATTTTATGCAATAACGTATAGTAACAAAAGAGTAAATGTTCCGGCGAGAAATTGAGTAAAAATGCAAAAGAAAGAATTTTAAATGTTGTGTAAGACTCTTTTTACACTACACCCTACTCCTGGGAAAAAGCATTTAGCAAACCTTGGAATAAATGAAATCTTTGTTATATCAACCGACTGGGAATCACTCCATCCGTCTCTCTCCTTTTCTTGCGTTGAACCTATCGCCCGCGATTTTTAAAATATTTTCATTAAATTATTTGCACTAACGTCTTTTGGCCAAAGGACGAGCATTATTGAAAAAGGTACGGATCGGAAAGCTTTTTCGATCGAGGCTTTCCATATAACAAATTATTTTAAAAGTTAATTATATAAATAACTGTACTAAACAAGTTGGTGTAGAGTATCTAATGGTAGCTGTCATCCACTTAGTGTTCTTACTTGTTGTAAAGAAATACATAAAAATGAATGAATAAATTTTTCCGAGTCGATCGGAATAGTAAAAAGGCGTTGCAAACGTCCCCTTGCACCACAGTTGGTGTAGATTATATAGACTTCAATTTTTAATACTCTTCGACATAAGTCGTTGGAAAATAATACTTTGGCTCACTAGATAAATGTGAGAAGTTTCGGTAAATGAGATTAACTTTTTCTTCTTCTCTCTTCACTCTTCACTTTCTCTACCATATGGCAATAATGACTATTTTTTTGGTACTCTATGATGGAAATTAGTCCAGTTTTTATATCCCAACTGACTGCAGTAAGTTTTAATCACAAGGATCCCTAAGAAGAGCAATCGTTTATGTGGCAAAAAGATCGCATTTCTGGTGTTTCATGATGAAAATTGTTCTACAATAGTGACTCAATGTATTAATTTACTGTTTTAAGGTTAGGTCTTTTACTCCTCATAAAAGTGCCTATCGAAACGGAAAACTTTTTTATGGCAACGTCTGCTAATTTTCACCTGCTCGCTAGCAAAACGTGAAGAGCGCTTTACGCAACAATAATTCGATTGATTCAGAAGATAAGTAATTTTAATTTTCAAAATTATGAAATTCGCATACGACCGTCCGTACCCAGCAAAAGCTATCAAAGAAACAATCTTCAATTCGGACGAGGAAGTTCTAGTGCATTCCATATATTCTCCATATGTAGCCCTTTCCCATTGCCACTTGTGTCACAAAGAACTGTTAGCAAAGTCGATAAGTCGATATTAACTTCGCCTCTAAACTGGCAGGTTTTTACTGCCAGCCAACATAAGTTAACCGATCAATGGCGAAAGACAATATATAGGAAAGGGGAATACGTCGATTATTAATCCTTGTGGCAAATATATTTTAAATAAAGTTGAATTTTACCAGGAATCGCAACAAACTTATTTGTACACAAATTACATTTTGCGTATGATGATTGTATTCCTCTCGAAAAGCAAGTGTTTATTCCCTGCATTCCCGTACGTAAGGGAACTTTTAAACATTACCGAGTTATACTTTTGATAGCATAATATGATTGCTGTGCGTAGATTTAATTGTTCCGACCAACAACACGACCTTAGCTATGCTAAGTTACAACCTCAATGTGTGTACTTACAAAATCTGTGTATGTTAGTGTGTGTGTGTGAAGACAGCAGCGAAATTGGCTGGCCATCAACACGTTGATAACAATTCTAAGAATATTCGGATTTGTTCCAAATGCAAACGATACAGCAGCCAATCGCTTGAATTCAAAATATAAAAGAAAATGAACTTCAAAGTCGTATGATTTTATTGTAAATAAAATTGTTACTTAACTCGTATCGCATATGTATGGCTCAGACGATTCTTAACACATACATATCATACTTTCTATACCCTACAGCATTTGAGGTACAAGCGCATCTTGAGTTAAGGGATATGTACGCAACATCCGGAAGGACTTGAAATGGACTCATCTTTTATTAAACCGATTTATTCAACTAAGCTTATCTGCTTTCCTGTCCATCTCTCTGTTTTCTTGTGTTTAATGTATGGCCGCAGGATAGGAAATATTGATGAAATTTGGTACACTGACGTGTTTTGTTCCGCATCGGGCCACATTCACGACCACCTTCTATATAACGCCTTATTTCGAAGACTCGTTAAATGCATGATTATGGACTGGAAAATAAAACTGTAGTGTTTTTACTTGTTCAGCATGTACTAAATACTCCTAAGTAAAATTTATCGCAATTGATGTCTTGCGGTCACGAAATGACCGTGACGAATGTTTTCCTCAGAGGAGCCAGGTAGGAAAGAATCGTACATTTCTAATAATATAATGAGTATCTGAACAATATCAATTATATTTACAAACCTCGGTTAGACATTTAACAGGAACCTTTTACAATTTCTTACCAAGCGACAGTTTAAAAAGAATTTCATTCTGGAATTCGGTACGTGAAGGCTCATATAAGCTATCCGATAGGGGTCGTGACGTGAAAAGTTTAAGAGCCACTCACTGACTGTATATAAAATAAAAATACGAAAAACTCTTTTTTTCTCATTATCTTTTTATTTTTTTCTTTACCCATTTTTGATTTTCAGACTAAAAACTTAGCTGCACTAAGCAACACATTCAAAATGTTTTAAATAAAATTTAATAGAAATAAAAGAAAAAAAAAAATTACTTTTAATGCCGCTAGAAAAACAAAGTCGTGCTTCAAGCTTTAGTTTGAAGTTCCTTTTATAAGCCAAATACCAAAAAAATAAAAAAATGAAGAAAAAAACCAAAAACAAAATTTGAAACCATTATGAGCTTTAATCAAGCCATATAATCGACCCAGAGACCATATCTTCTTCTTCGGTTGTGGCTTCTAAATTGATTTCTTATATAAATAATCATTTTTTTTTTTTTTTTTTTTTTTTGTTTCATCTTCTTGTTCTTCATCTTCTGGTTTTTCTGGTGTGTTTGAATGTGATATCATTATGTAATCGTTGTGGGTTATGAACTTTTGTCCTCGATTATTTCCACAGAAAATTTAACTTAATGATGCAGCACTTTAAGCATTTATTTCTAAGTACTTACGTCAGTATGTATGTCAGTTTGTAGGTAGGTATGCATGTAATTCGGAAAACATGAACTCAAATAAAATCATACAAAACCGTTTATTTGTCACACAGTTGTTGCTGCTGTTGTTGTTGCTGTTATTTTAGCTGATGTTGCTGATGTTGCTGATGTTGTTGAAGGTGCCGTAATCGTTTTGAAACTAAGCCATTCTAACAAGATATGATTGATATTTGTACTGCAGAAAACAACCAATAAACCACAATCTAACTTTTCGAGTATTTCGAGACGTGGGTTAATTTACACTCTGCATGGATTTTGTCATTTTATTCATTCGCTTGTCATGTCAAATTTAATTGGGATTTCGTCACCGACAATAGGTCTAATAAGAATACATTAATGCATGGCACTGACAGATATTCAATACTCTAATAAGCCAAAAGTAACGGAGAGATAGAGAGATAGAGAGAGAGAGAGAGAGATGAATGTGCAAAAATACACTTTACTTCAGGGGTGGGCAACGTCGCTTTTAATGTAATTGAACTCTTGTTAAAAATGCCTCGTAATTGTGTTGTGCAAATTTACTTTTAATAGATACAAAGAAGAGGCCACAGATTTTTCATTTTTCTCATCCAACTGTCACCTTTCCCCTCCGACCAACAATAAATCTCACGACTCAATGGTCGACTTGTTAGCCTTCTCCACTTCATATCGATGGCCATTTAAACTGCATTAACATTTTATAAGAGCTTGTAATTGAAAGTAGTAACCCACGTAGACACTTGTATTAGTGTTTTTTTTTTCAATATAAAAGCAGGAAAATAAGGAAAAGAGAAAAGAAGAACTTTGAAAGTTATGTTCATCTACAAAAAATTTCTTTTCTATATACACACCAGCTCCCCTTAAGCCAAAATAAAGAAAATGACATACCATTTTGTGAGCTGACAGAGTTGACCATTTTTGCATGGACGTCCCTATAAAAATATCGTTAAGTTATAGGTTATAATACAGGAAAATTAATTCTTTATCTAATTCTCTACGTATAGGCTTCAGGCTGTGACAAAATAAAATGCATTGAAATGTGAACTGATTCTCATGGTCTGCTTTTAAAAGGCTATCCGTTACCCATTACGTTTGTGAAGGGAACCGACAAAGATGTACTCCAAATGAGAAAAAGGCAAGGGGAGATATACACCTATTTTTCGAATTTTTAACAAGTTGTGCTGCGTTACATGTTGAAATTGCCAGAGTTATGGGAAAAAAAGAAAAGAAGAAAACTGGTCCCATTGATCTGTACACAGATGTTTTAACTACTCCTGGGAGATATGCAGTCTCATCTCTATATCGGATACCTGCTATAGGTTGTAAATAATAACTTTATGCTATTTTGGGTTTGCTTCTGAAAGCTGGTCACAAAAATAAACGATTAGAGCTACCCTGCCACAAAGCTGAGTAGTTACGACTACCAGGTCCGTGTTTTCAGACTTAAAACTCAATGCGGCTTGATCCTACTTGCTCGGAGCTACAGTGATGTCTCGGTACATTGGACAACCTCTCCGTTACTCTCTTTACCGCTACTGCTTGATGGCGCATAATCGTGTTACACGTATAGGGGACAATTCCTGATCCTGGAGATTTTGGTTGGAATAGAAAAAGATGGTGAGACGCTGAGAATAAAAGTGCCAGATGCGTAAGTATATTTCTCATATCGGCTGGCAAGAGAGACTTACTAATCGCTCAATCGAGTTCTTTGGCGAATTTGTTTTATTTGGCGAGATTACTCTTGATAAATCTACGGGCAACACACTCTTACAGACAGATACAGATAGATAATTGTATTCAAAAGGTATTCGTTTCTAACGAAATCGCTTGTAAACGTAAAATTGAAGTAATAAAAGTATATATAAATATAAAGAGAAGAAAAGAAAAGAAAATCAATAATAGATTTACTATTGCAATATTATGTTATACAACGAGCGCTTTATCAAAACAATTTTAATAACAATTTTATAACAAATAATAACAAAGGGGCACATTAACCCAATCTACCCTGAATAAAAATTCAATGGAATATAAATCAATATGTTGCAATCAATTGTTTAATTGCTACTTAATGATGGTGAGGCAAGCTATGCTGTCTTGTAGGTTCATGTAATTTTAAGCGTTAGCGCTTTTGTTGACCAAACAATATAAAGTTTCTATCTATTCTTGAAGCATGTATATATATACACTCACATATCCCATATCTAATACAGACACATACACACATACACACCCTCTGCGCACATGACTGATGTAGACCATTAAATATTAAAAGTAAATTTCAAACCGTAAACATTTGTTATAAGTTCGCTCAAAGTTAATCGCTTTAAATATGAGTCAACATATGAGGTCGTAAGCTACCATTAGAAAATGTCCGACATTAATGTCAATTGTTATATTTTATGTTCGCTTCGCTGCAGATAAACGACAATATACTTGAATATCTATGCGTTAAGGCATTCAAACCCAAGCATTCAACATGATAAAGTTCACAAAAGTCAAAGCAAAAGCAAAGTTTTTCACACTCAGAAGACATTTCGACGTTTCTCATATTCGGACTAAATTGTTCAATTTTTCCGAACTTGGGAGTAGGGAAAACCTTTCAATATACCTTGAATAGGAAGAATCTGGAAATTTTGCAGAAAAAAAATTAAATTGTAGCCTTTAAAGTACACTTCTATTCTCCTTATCGCTCGCTTGCTATATAATCTCTGACAATGATAACCCCAAAGGGGAGCTGTACAATTTTAATAGGCCCCGCACACACTTCAGAGAAATTTCCTTTAGATCTTCATACGGTTCATCAAACCTCCCTCGATAGAATACTTACGCTATAATTAGCTTTTCACTTGAATTCCTTCAGCAAACTTTCTTGCATGTCTTCCTTTAGTTTTAAACTATTTTCATCGAAAGAAAATTTCTACTCTTCGAAGCATTCAGGCTGAAAACCTCGAAAGAAAAAACATGGATTTGAATTCCGTCAGCCGATTTTCTTTTATACTCACAAACTTGTTATATTCTATTCTTTAAAACTATAACTTTTCTCGAAAAGGTGCCTTCAAATCCACACAATCCATGACTTCATCCCTTATGACTCGAAAGAAAATATATGTTCTTTAATTTTTTAACCGACTTGCCTTTAGTACCTGAATTAGACTCAACACATTGACCTATCAAAGGCTATCAAATACTTTTTCAAACCTATTGATCACATGATCCTGAGACGAATTCCTGCCTTGGTCAGTTATACATTGTCTTGGGATCCAACATATGAATGGACCATCATGAACGAGATAAAGAGATATGTTGATCTCTCAAACCTACGGCTTGCCTAAGTTGGGAGTTGGATTCCTGACGCTTTTGCGGTTTAGTGTTTCACAAAGGTTCCCAAAAACACGAAATCGGCTATCATTGAGGAGCGTATACTTCGTAACCTATACTTTTCATAGGCACGATTTATCTTAGGAGTTCTTCGACAATACCATCGAATAGACCCACAAAAATTGGTATAAAGTACGAATCTGAAAACTCGCGCGAAATTATGAAGAATGAACAGAGCATTTCTTAAAGCTTGTATTTCCCGCAGTAAACGGCAGCCATATCTTTTAGGCGCTCCTTTCATACGATAAATGTCGGGTGCTATGCGTAAAAAACTCAACATAAAAACCGAATTCGTCGAAACTGTTTTAATCCCAATTGTGGGGAACTTTTCTTCTGACTGAAATAATCTCGTTTCGAAAGCCTAGATGTTGCTCATTGTCGACTTAGCAGAAAACTTTGACTATAGGTACATAAACGTCACATTGTGAGCGACGTGTTATACGTACATGTGCGGTTAAGACTTAACCAATAATTATTGCAACCAGAGGCAGGGAATATGTTAAATTTGTCACTTTGTTTGCAAAGCTCACTTAAGTAAATTTCGGTAAACCAAAGGAGAATCTTTTCAATAGATTTCCGGAATAATTAGTTAACTAGATGTTCATAAAAAGTGTTTCTCAAAATTGAAAATAAAATATTTTCCTATTTTTTCTTCATCTTTCTTTTTCTCACCTTTTTTTCTTTATACTCCATAGATCTATCAGTTTAATGTCTGTCTTCATTTTTTTTTTGTCACGCAAAAGAAAAAAGAAATTTTTAAATAAATACATATTCATTACCTCGCCAAATAGAATAAGAAACGAATTTATGAAAATGATTCTTTTATGGTTTGTTTAACAAAGCGTGATACCGCATCAGGTTAAATGTGAAATAGTATGGAAAACTAAATTCTCCAAGAATCGTTCTTTCGTCTATGCGAAACCAAAAAAAAAAAAAAAAAAAAGAGTTTATTATAAATTTCCCTTAAGGTTATATACACATAGTACGCTACGTAAACGTACACATGTGTGTATGCAAAGTGTGGTTTGTCTTGATATTATAGTCGCTTGAGAGCAATTTGTTTAGTTTTAAAAATTTTACACTTGACTGCTTTTAATTTACATATAAACAACATATTCATGCATTTACAAGTATATATCATATATATATAAACGTGCATGTGCATATGCATGTGCCAAGAGATATACATAAACATGAACTATTATTGATTTTATTGCTTAATAGACACATACATATGCGCATAATCTTGTAAATAAACACAGTAACGCTTAGATACCGATGAGTGTATTGAAGTGTGGACAATTAAAGTGCAATTTAATATCGAACAAACACATACACGCACGCTTGCACAAACTTGTGAAACTTGTGAAACTATCACAATTTCAAATTCGACTCAATATTATTATTGTCCGACTTTTAGCTCACCGCTCAGACAGACGAAAAATTAATTGAATTAGAATTTAATGAAATGAATCCATATCAGGCATACGTCGAATTTAGTTTGCCTCGTAATGCAAGCATGAAGATTCATTCACTGCATATTTACCGCATGTCAATTAATAGATATCTACTTTAAGTGTTTGCAAACGATATATTAATGCAAGATTGAGGAAAGATCCATGCATTTGATATATCAATCATAGGTCGTGCAAAACGCCATATATATCGTATACCGGACATCGCATTTTTGGCGATGTCGTGAGGGTTATTGCGCAAAGTGAAGAGAGAAAAAATTATATTTAATTGAACCGGACCGACCCACAAGAGATAGTTTAGATTTGGCTAACTGGGATAGCAAGGTAGTTCCAAGCGCAAGTTTGTCTGCTGTCGCAGAAAGCGATGCTAAAGGATTTATAGTTTAACTTTAAGCTGCACGGGGTTCACAAGACCGCCCGCACCCTATCTCTATATAGAGAAAGTCCTTAAGGATGGAATCTCCTAAAGCGAAAGGCTAAGAGGTAATGGTTGGTCTCAATAGACACTACATTAATTTGGTATTCCAGCTGTAGTCGAGGCGCCTAGCTTATAGAAATTGTCTAATTCTCTCTCTCTCTCTAGGATGCCAGTTCACGACTAAATTGCCCGAATGTCAGCGGGCATCGTAAGGGTAAGTGTATACAGCAGGTACTCACATAACGCCACATGAAGAATCTTACTATGATAGGTGCAAAAATCAATCGAATTTAGAGAATCAAAATTATGGAAATTTTCGAATTGCCTTCTAAAATCAATAATGTAACAATCAGTAATGAAAATTCATCTTTTCTAAAAAGTTTTATTAGGATGAGGGTTCAAAAAAATGATCCCAAGTAACTGAAATATTCTACTTTTATTTAGTAGGCCCAATACTGCCGTCCACAGATTTTTGTCGAGAGGGATTTTTGTAAAATAAAGCATTATATTTATCCCTAGACTAGAGGGATAACATATACATACACCATATATAGCAGAAAATCTGTAAAATTACGGTCGTTAGCTTGAATGTAAGAATACGCGAACAGATCTCAAAAAGGCAGTCGTACGTGCAGACAATCGAGCAACTATGCTGAGTCAATTAAGAACAAATTGCAAATCGATTGGTGTAATAAAATGTAGATCTATCTGAAGGCCTCTTTGGTACGCAATACGTCCGCCGGATACATTACGTGTCTGAGAGAAGTAAAGCAAGCTTGAAAGATGAGTTATTTAATAAATTTTTAGCAATGCCATACGCCCAGTAGAAACCAACCTGATGAATGGCTCAAACATTTATCAGTGCCATCTAAGACTTAAAGATATAAGAGAGAAAGAGATTCACTTAATTACTAAACGCACTGCTGCTCGCTAAGGTGAATACGTAAGTTTAGCCTTGAAGCGGAGAAGTAAGTTATCAATAGTCACCTGAGACTTCCTTAATCAAAAACTTCCTTTCGCAATAGATGCTTTATTTAAATTTACACGATTAACATCAAAATAGTTTAAGGTACCTCGATGCTGATACAAGTAGCGAAGCTTGGAACTTTTATAGTTGAACTTATTATTGAAAAAAAAATTTCTTTTTTCAAAATCATTTACATATATATGCTTGAACTACACCTTCAACTTGACTTTGAATTTTCAGTTTTTGTCTATTTTGACGTTTTTTTTTTATAAGTCTCCGACACAAAACAAAACACGAAAAAACTGAAAGACTCAACAGTAAAGTTTTACTTGAACTTATTTTTTTATTTTTTTTTTATATATAAGCGGAAGTGTAAGACGTTCACTGAATGGAAAAACGCGTGCATGTATTTGCAGTGTGTTGAAAACTTATGCGAAAGAATACACGCACGCACACACGCATTTGCTGGTACTTAATGTAGTGCACAGATAGCAATTACTTGATAGAAATTTAAAGAAATAAATGAAATTTTATCGTACGAGACACACGTACGTAAATAGCTATAAAGTTCTGAAAAAGTTCATTAACCTTAAGCAAAAGAGAATTTTATTAACCAATCACAACCCTGCCGAGTAATTATATCACAAAAATAAAAACATAATTTTTATTATTTACTTTGTGACAAATTATTATTTAACAAGATTTAAAGATCTAATTAGAAGAGAAAAGAAGTGTACAGAAGTGTAAACAGAAAAAAAAAGGAAAAAAAAACAATTAAGAAAATTAGAGAGGCCTTCGGTTACAAGGGATATATTCGCTCGTGTCCGAATCTTTCGTACCCATCTCTGTCATCAAAAAGATTTAATTTTTCATGCTCTACAATACGGAGAGGGCGCGGCTGATTTTTTGGGCGTTGTAGGCGCTTGGTCCTTGAAACATTTAAGTCACTTCCAAATTCCACAAATACTACACAGTTGTGCAAGAAAACAGATGGACAGACGAGCGGACGGGCATGCTTAGCTGTAACTGACCAAAAATTTAGATGATTCATGGCGTTGTCAAAATTTGCTTCTGCGCCTTATACAAGTATCGAAAAAAATGAAATCTTGATATCTTGTAACATTACATAAGCAATGTCTCCATTTTTGTACAGGTACTACAGCATCGCCTACAGAATAGGCGTAAACATTTATCTGCTATAATTTACGAGTGATGGGCAAAAACCAATTATTTATTTCTTTGGGGAAAACAAAGATGTTCTCAGCTTACATGGCACCGTAGGCGCATCCTTCGACCGGCTTGGCTCATTTCAATACCACGCAAGAACTTCCAATGTTTCTGCCAAATTTGAAGTCGACAGCGTTCAAGTAAATGTTTACAACTGACATAATACAGACAGACAGACAGATATGCTTAAGTCAATTCAGAATTTTATGTTGGCCAAGAATATATACATTTTGTGGGGTCTCTGTAGTTTCCTCCCGCATGCTGATGGGTATAAAAATAAACAACCCATCAGATTTCGTATCAGAAACGAAACTTTACCCTCCGAAATGTTGAAAAAAACCTTTAAGCTATTGTGTTCACGGCGAGTGGTCTCGATTGGCATAAATTGTTCAAAGAAGTCAGAGAATGCAATAAAGACGAAAAAAGCCTTGGTCGTCCATGAATGTCGCGTCATGGTTTGGGTGCACGAGAATCACCGATTGACAATTATACACTTTGCTGAGATCATGCAAACATCGTTTGGGCCGATACAAGTAATTTTAAAATGTTATTTGATCCTTAAACACATCTCACTAGAATGAGTTTTGCCGAACTATTTTGGTGCTTGGAAACTTTTTCACCATAAATGCAACTTGTACCATTCTACAACTTGAGCATTCTCCATCCGGCGTCGAATACATTCGTGAGTTTAATAGAAGGCAGATGAAACAAGCGAAACGCCGTCGTTATAAGGATTTATGAAGGATGCGTATACTTTATGGTTCGCTTGTGTTCTCCCCATGGAAACATTTAACATATGTAGCACATACATATCCCCATTGTTGTGGGCAAAAAAATCCTTATAAATATTTTCTTGTGACGATATTAACAACAACAACAACAACAACAATTCAGTCGGTAATGAAACTGCCTTTGCGTACAAAGAACTTTGCCCTGAAGGGAACCTTTTGATTATTTCGCTGTGGGAAAAATTTCGCAACCAGTAGGGATATAATAACATGGAAGCAATGTTTTCAAAAGTGCCCCTAGCTCCCCGTTTTATCCTCTTAGTCATTTAATTGCTGTGATTACAAGCAAAACAAAAAAAGAAGCGAAACCAAAAGAGAACAGTAATGCAACCAAAAATATTTAATCAAAAATTTTACTAATCAAGTACACGTAAAGTGCAGCAACATAATTAAGGCAACAAGACTCACATGTTGCTCAGCAGCTTACGTTAATATACCTTCACCTCAATGAGTACGAAATTAGTTTTCTTACTTAACAGCTTGACGTCGTCTATTCTGTATGTGAGCTAAAATTTCAAGTTTCAATTACATGCATGCTCGTGTATACATATTATGATAAAAATGATATTTTAATACATGTGTAAAACTAGTGACTTAAATACTTTTTGTCATAAGATGTGTTAAAAAGCACTCTGAAGGTCATTAGCTTCTCTTTTTTCCAAATGTTGCATGACATTTACAGCAAATCCTATACACACAAGCAATTACTTATGGTCATGATTTTATGTAAGAATATATCTGCCGGTCATACAAATTAAACAATTACTAAGCAAATTAAATGGTTTTCGTACTTAAGAAAATGTTATACAACGATACTGCCGAGGTCGTCGCAACTACTGAACTTTAACATTTCGAAAATACATGCATTTCTTGAGCAGTATCCTGTATCCTAAACACATCTCACATCAGAAATGACCAGCCCTCCATGTACACGATTTGCAAAAAGTTTATAACCTCGAATATTTGAAGATCCTACTGGGCAGAGTGAATACGATCTAAAGATATTCCCAATTAACATTGAAGATCTATTGCAAAAGCTAAAAAGCCAATACTTTGCTTATTCTTCCGATGGAAGTGATTCTCGCACAAACTGAAAGTTGGCATTGATCTTCAAAAGCAATATCTGGTGAATTTAGAGAACAGGATACTATGTGTAATTGCAGCGATACTCTTGAGAAACCAACCTATAGTATGTTCGACAGTTTTTCTTACAATAGTACATTTTGGTAGAGCCATTTGAGAACTGTACACGCAATTGATCTTACAGATCCAACTATTATGCTTCCTTTAATTTGTTGTAAATCGCAGCCTGCACTTCTGATATCGCATGACGTACGGTTTTCATCTGCCGTCACGATTCAATATAATTTTTCTTCAAAACACAACTAAATCGGAGTATAGGTACCTCTCAAAATTATTAAAGATCACGACATGAAAATCTGATATCAATAATTATTAGAGCCTTGCCCATCCACATCCAAATAGTTTGAAATATATACGCTATATACGAGATGATAAATGACACGATATACGGTACTGTAGACAGTGCAAAAGAACATCAAATGAGGTATGCTTCAGAAAAATATGTAACGAAGTATATATAGGATTTGACATAAAGAATTATGTACGCTACCAATCGGTGTGACATACGGTACGCGCAAACAAATATAATACGGTATAAAAGTTAATGTTTGCTAAATCTTATATGAAAGCATGTACGACACTATAAACGCTAGGGTGTATATGGACTGACGTAAGATAGCATGTACTAAGCGATACACTACGCACGATGTTTGATATGATGCACCATACACTATGCTGTAGGATATGAAATTTTTTAAATTACAAAGGATGCAGTATGCGCTACAACATAGGTTGCGATATTCGACGAGATGCATGATACAATCTTCGACAGGATAGAGATGATACGATGGACGCGCCACAATATGCGATACTATGCACGATACTATGTATGATAAGACGTACGACACGATGTGTAGAACACTACCTTATCAATATATTTAAAGAATATTGCACATAAGCTGCAGAAAAGCTCGAGTCAAGAACATTATGCTAACGATCTACTAATGCTTCGAGAAAAGGAAGAGGAAAGCGTGAAATCACGAGAACTTTCAATTTTCTCCAAAACGACGTTTTGCCAAAACGACTTTCGAGTTGACTTATGACACTGTCATCTCATTGCGGACAGCATTTCGAAGCTCGAGGAATGCTTCGCTTCCCCGTACTAAAAGTAATCCAACTTATTGTCTTACCGCTAAACTTCTTATCTTAAGCCTCATTTTAGCAGACAGTTACCGCTAAACTTCTTATCGATTCTCCTATTAACGATAATCAAAAATGAATCATGTACACCTTTAGTTAAATAATAATTTGTACGGTTTTCGGCTCGAATCTTCGAGCTCCCTTCTGACGAACTTAATATAACGCACTATGGAAGGTATAAACAAAAAAACAAAGAAAAAAACAATTTTATTTATATAATAAATATACCGTATGTTTATTTATGTATATAAACAAATGTAGTGGCAACTGTCAATAACCGATTTAATGTGTTTATTATTGCCAAACATTCGAACGTGTTATTATCTACATATCCATCTGTATGCGAGCACATGTGCAAACAGATGTGCTTGACTTCAAAAAGTTAATAAATTCTTATCTATTTTTTATGTAAAAAAATATATATATACAATAAACACAATGTTGTTTACATGTGCGTATGTGTGCTTCTACTTTAAAGTAAATAAAGCAAATAACAAAAGAGCAAATTAAAATAAATTCATTTTATGTAAATATTATAGAAAAAATTAAAAAATACTTTAAGAAATTAAAAATTTGGCGACAAACAAAAAGCGCTTCCTTGATATGCAGAAATCAATGTTACGAAGTTTTTATTGCGGCCTTTTCCTGACCGTCACAGAGATTGTATTGGCGATAATCACGCATAAAACAAACAACTCGATCTACGTGAAAACTGACAATTCGAATACGATTTGTGTAAAGTTGCTTTCAGAAAAAAACGCCTTCTTTTCCTTTCCTTCAGTCGGTTCATGAACGCGCCCACAACGAGTAAAAGAAAATCCAAGCTTCGCTTAGAGCGGGGAACTTAATCTTAAATCTGGTTCGAATAACAGTTTACTTGGCCAACCAAGTTTTTACTAAAATGTCTCGAATAAATAACGGGATGTATAATTAGCGTTAAGACGATCTGGTATGCCCTATAAGCCCTCGTCAACTTGTATCAAAATTCGTTATAAGATATCCCTTAGTTCATATATCGTAAGTGCTCCATATATATAAAAAGAACTAAGCTCTACTTTACAATTCGTTGTTTGCTACTCTTATACAATATAATTATCATAAATTTTTGAAGATATTACTCGTTCCAATCGAAGTTAACGATACCTTAGAAATATTCGATTCAAGCCAAATATAACTTCTCCTTTGATTTAATTATAACAATGCTTTTTTTTTTTTTGTCTGTTCATTTTAATTTGCAATTTTTTGTTTTTATTCGCAAGATATTGAACAAGTTTGATATACATACAAAACGCATATATATATAGATGTTCTGATCAAAAAAATAATGATAAATTTTAAATTTCTCGGAGCACTTATGTACCTACATTTATAAATAACATATCAATCAGAAATTCGTAATATGAAATGTAGATGTCGTCACTATTGATGAACTTATGTGATTTTCAAATAGTACCAGCCCTGGGACGCCACTTTTATTTTTGTAAACTAATGCTTGGAATGTCATGAAACTTTGATATTTTTCGTCTGCAGGTTGGCGCTATCTAAATATCACAGGGATTCGTCAACAGTCGTTCTACATCTGTATGCCATGTTAGGAAATTATTGAGTGATATGTTTTATTAAAACATATCAAAAAGTAGGTCATAACATCTCCTAAGATTTTGCTTAAATCAAAGACTAGAGAAACTAGTTTTTGGCTATTGACGTCGAGTGCTTAAGTGGATTAAGTCTAACTACAACTTTTTTTGTTTTTCGAAGCGTAATCCATTTTCAAAATAGTCTTCACTTCATTACAGTTCTTCAATGGCTGTGCCGATGGTACTGATGGGAATCAGGCTTCTCTCATGCTTCTTCTGCGCTGTCAAGGCGCTTTTTTCCAAGGAAGGAGATGCAGCACGCATAAAGAAGCTTCAGAGGTGATATCCATTGCATTCCATAGTGTGATAAGAAAGGGCTTTCCCTCTCTAGAATCTACTGATTGATCTTTACGAATGGCTAGCTGTTCCAATTGTTTGCCCATTTCTCACATTCGAATAATGTCTTTCGCCTTATGGCGATTGGTGCGAATAATATGTAATTTTAGACAGATTCGCTTTTCATCTTGTAGGGGAGAAGGAACTTTCTGATATAACCTACAAGCTTTGTTTTTGTATTTGTAAACACTCGTCCTTTATTTTGCGATTTTTATGAGTAATGCCTCATTATAGAAAGAGTCGATTTTCACTTTATGAGGGAGGGAGAACTGTCAGACTTACGTTACATATTTTCTGCGAGCCAATAACAATTTTTCGTACCTTAGTCTTAGTCGTGACCTGCAGATCACGGAAGTTTGACGAAAAATGCCTTGAAAGTGTTTATCAAATCTTTTGCTTACTATAGAAAATAATTTTATGTTTATAAAAAAAATCTTTTTCATATAAAATTAATATTAAATAATAAACTCACTCACCTTAATTCATAAACAACTTTCGTTTAAAATGATGATGGTGTAGACAATTCGTTGTGGCTGTTATTTTTCTCTATTTAAGATATAACTTGTGACACGACTTGGAAGATGACAGTTGAAAACTGAAACTTTTTAGTTTTGGTTGTTTTTCTTGTTATTAGAGATGAATTTTTTTTTTCTTTTTTTTTTTTTTTGTTAAAAATGTATTCTAATGAAAGAAAAAAGTTTTATTATTATTTTTTATATATATATTTTTTTTTTCAACACAATAAAATCAAGTCAAGCAACGTAAAGCGTAAAGAATGCAAAAACAGAAAAAAAACAAAAAAAAAAACGAAAAGAAAATTTAAAAAGGCAAGTAATTTAAACAAAATATATATAAATATTTTTATGAATATAATAATTAGAATTTCTTTTTGATTGTGAATCATTTTCAAGACAGAAAAACGAGAAAAAAGGAAAAACTAAGCAAAGATGTTCTTAATTAAAATTCTTCATAATATTTTTGTTATTAATGTTTTAATTTTATTTTTATAAAATAACTTTTTTTTATTATGATGAATGTTCAAAATTATGTTATGTTATTGTTGTCGGTGCTGCTATTTGCAGTTTTAGTTTTAATTGCAACCGGTTTTCAAACAACAAAACAATAAAACAAATCCGAACAAGTCTGGATAACAAAACAAAAGAGAAGAAACAGCAGCAGATTCTTTTATTTTGATATATTTCAAGTGAATATCACCGTGAGGCTGTTTGCAAATCCATGGAATTTCACTGAACACACACGTATACACATACACACACGCAGGCACACATAGAATATCGTATATACTTAAGCTTAAGTTGGAGGCGAAACCAAACCAAAAAAAAAACAAAAAAAAAAAAGGGAAAAAAACGTTTAGAAGAGACAAAAGCAATCCACACTAATGATTGCTGGAATTGTCATGTGCATCCAAAAGATACATTTCATAAGCACAGCAACAGCAGCAGCAGCAGCCGCAACAGCAACAGCAACAGCAGCGGCAACAGCCGTGACAGCACAGCAGTAATCTGCAAAAGTAACAGCAATAAGGTTTCAGTTGTTTCTACAAACAAGTATCTGTGTTGCGCTTCAGCCGAACGAACCAAAACCCAAAGAGTGTAGCGTTTTTCTCTTCTTCGTTCTTTATTTATTTGTTTGGCTATAATCAAGTAAATGCTGTCTATGCACATACTTACTCAAATAAACGCACGTAAATGCAAACAAACAAAAATACAGACATATATATACACACACACACATACACACACACACACATCACATCACATCGCATCGCATCACATCAGATATATACACATATATGTACATATCTATATATATAAAAAATTTAGATTTTTTTTCTGTTTTTTAATTCTGTTTTCATCTTATATTTATCTTAGGCTTTTATTTCTTTTTTGTGTTTTAATAAACACCAACACCAATAGCAGCAGCAACAGCAGCAGTAGCAGCGGCACCAGCAGTTTTCAAGGCTGTTTGTAAAAGAAAAAAATTTCACACCATAGCACATACGCACATTCGGTTGCACACAACTCTCTTAGATACGGAATTGTTTGTGTTTTTATTTTCATTGCAATTCAGTTAATATCGATAAACAGACTCGCATTAACATTCACAATCAAAACAAAACCAAAAAAAAAAAATTTTCCCAATTCCACACAAAAAAAAGAAAAATACCAAAAAAAATTAATTAAAAAAAAAAACGGTTAAAAAAAAAATTTATACATTTACTCAACTACAGCAAACGTTCAAAAAAAAAAAAAAAAATTAGAAAAAAATTGTAACTAAAAAAAAAAAAAAATTTTTCCCTTACAATTTATTTGTGATTTTGTTTATTTTATTATTTTATTATATATATATATATATATATTTATATATATTTTTCTTCTTTCATCGAAATAACACGCGCGCACAAAAAACTTTATACACCTTCCACGGTCGTTTGCAAAAGCTCAACTGATTTGTTGTCGTCTAGTAGTGGAGTCGACTAACCAAACACTAACTGGTTTTACGGCTTTAATTCGCTTCTGACAGAGTTGACTTTACCACAGTACTACACAACTAAATGTTTAACTTTCGCATTGATTGCATTTAACTATTATAGTTAAGGATGCTTGTCTCTCTTCTCCTAGCCACTGCATCTTTATCTGCTAATTTTTTTTTTTTTTTTTTCACCACATTTCTTACTATTGACAATAACAATGTTGTCAATTCGAAAAATGAGAGAAAAACACGAAAATAGTTGCAATTATTGTTTCTTAAGAAAACGAAAACAATTTAATAAGGGAGACTGATAACTAAAATAGCTATACCCGCTAAGCCATTTTTCTACAGTTCTTTTCAAATCTAAACGATGCACGATTTTGTAATTTTGTATTATATTCCAACTTGCGATTAGTCCTATGCAGTACTCATCGGTCAATTTTATTAAATACCCTTTCATTTCAATCAATTTTCGAACCGGTCTTTAGCTCATTTCCAAAATTCACCTGAACCTGAATTTTCGACAACTTTAAAGCCGACAACTTATTTTTTAGGAAATGTTTACCACAAGACGTACATAAATAAAGAAAGAGATGGACACATACCCTCGCCCCACCCTTGCAAAAATTATTAATGGTCAACAATATATGCAGTTTATAGGAACGCTGAAATTTCCTTCTTGTAAACTTTTAGACAAAATATACATATTCTCCGACCCTTTACGATGGGCGTAAAGACTACGGTCTTCTTGAGACTAATCCTTGAAATCCCCTAGCTCAAACCGTACCATTGTAATTGCTTAATATCCGACTAAATTAGGGCGTGTCAATTGATCGATTAGAACTGTTTTAGTTTTAACCTTCGCAACTTTGCGACGCTGGCCATGAGAATAGGTGACAGACGAGCACAGCAACGAGCACTAACGGACAGACTAACAAAGGAACGAATTCGTGAATATTTCTCACTAATCTAATTTAATCTTTTTATCTTTTAATAAAACTGCAAAGCTTAACGTTGTGATTATTGTTAACAGAGTTCTCTCCACCTCCAACTATGGTGATAAAGATTCAAAAATTTTAAAATATTTTTGTATAACTTTTTATTTTATTTTTATTATAAATGTTTCACCTGTGCATGAATTCATAGAGATAGTCGAGTGAATTGGGGACGCAGAGTAATATCAAGTAGAAATTCATTTTAGTTTTCTATTTTAGTTAGCTAGAATGCATCCTGTAAGGAATAAGCGCAAGGGCATGCTATAAAAAATGGTTAATTTGCGAAGAATTCTGTGCTGCCGTCATTTAACCTTTAAAAACTTGTTTAAAAAATGATTAAATTCGTTTCAATAAACTAATTGCGCTTCCTTAGTTAAGGCCAAGAAAATTACCCCTAATTTCGTGTTCGCAAAGTAGCATTGCTTCTTAAAGTGCTGGCAAAAATTTTTGCTTTTATTTAAGATCGGCAAGGATGTCTTTTAAACATGCGAGTGAAAAACATCTGCTTAAAATATTTCTGGGAATTTTAATTAGCCTACACTGTTTGTGGTACGGGGGTATATTAAATTTACGCGGACGTATGCAACACCTAGAAGAACCTGAAATAAATTCACCTAAGCTTGGCTGTCCGTATGTGCGTTTGTTCATCTCTCTGCCTTGCTTTCTTGTGTTGAACATGAAGGTCGCGAACATATCTAGATAAACGTGATCCAAACCGACTTATTTTGTCCCAAGAACGAACTCTGTTCGGAATACAGTTCGTATGGGAGCACTTTGTCGATTACTTCCTACATAAAATTTTAACTTGAAAAGTCGTTATATGAATAACTGCATTAAGTGAAGTTGTATGGGGTACTTAATGATGGGATATATCCCTCGATAGACAATTAAGCAATAAACGTTTGTTTTTAGTTCTATTCTATTCTATTATTTACCGCATTTCTCGTACTAGTTACGAAGAAAAATTTGTTGAAATTTTTTTATATGCTGTCGTTGCAAAAATTCATTTATTTTATTAAAGTTAATATCGAGAAATATTTGAGGGACTAATTATGAAGAGCGAGCTTATAACGCTCCCTCGACGAGCCCTAATGAATAACATATGAACAGATAGGTATAACGCTAGACGAAGCATCGCAAAGAGAAAAATGCAAAATGTTCATGATGTAGTTGGTATTAAAATCGCTAGATTGTAAACAATGATAGTCAAGTACATGTATGTATGAACACAATGTTCCACAGGTTATTGCGGTGACTTGTACTCTCGCTTATCTATCTCGGAGTATAAGTGCATATGCAACGACAGTAATAGGAATAAGCCAAACGTGGTGAGAGAAATAACGATTTATTTACTCTCTTTACAACGTAGTTTTTTTAATTTTTTTTTCTTTTTTCGTTTGAGATAATTTTACCACGGAAATATGGTGAATACAATGTTCATATTAGTGGAGAGCGGCGCTTGTTCTATTTTTTATTGCCAGCATTTAAGTAAATAAAAATTATATAGCGGCGTTTAAATTTCTTATTAAGTAATCTATTAATGGTTATTCGACAATTGGTTTAATTTCTTTAGTGGCGCTTTTTATCCCTCATATTCGTTTGCTTCGTTCTTCAATACAATTTATTATATTAAAAGGCGAAGAATAAACTTTAATATCCCACATGCGATAATTCTTTTATTCGTACATCATTAACCATATGCTCTTTCCGACTCTCCAAAGTAATGGCGAAACTCGTCAGCCTACTAAAGAAGACATGTTTCAAAGACGTAAAGCATTGTATAAAGAATTCAATAAAATAATGATTTGATAACGAAGGTGTATAAAAGTTTGACAAAGTTTTAGCGGAGTTTAAAACTCTTGGTAAGAAGGAACTAATCCCGTGATCGATGTTTTAATTGTGAAACCAAAGAGCTTGTAAAGCACAGTAATCGAATCGTTATGCGCAGTGTGATGAAGAGTAAATCAGTTGTTATTGTAAATCTGACTAAAAGTAACCACCGATATTAATATGAACAACTACAGGATACATTCATGCTTCTAGAGCGATGTATATGGCGAGAGCAGCTTTACGTAAAGCCTTAAGACAATCTGCACATCGTTCGATATAATGTGCAATGATGAAAGCTCTCAAGGACAATGAAAGTAAATGAATCAATGTGCTCAAGGTCGCTACAAAAATGCTCCACTCTGCAAAGTTTTGACGATTAAGTCTGAAGCAACCTCATTTTCTGCAACATCTTTTCCTTTTTTCATTGGTTATTACCGATGATCCCGAGCATTTTTACATTCTTTTGGGGATGGATATAAACAGAAGGCTTAATTCTTATTTTATGTCAAAAATGCTCCTTCTTAGGCCAGGAAATGCACCATTTTTTGGAAAGCTTGTACAAAAATAAAACTACTAATCCATCAATCGACAAATGCACACACATTTTTATTAGCTTGGGAAAATTCTATTACACTCATTTCAGTTTTTGTAAGGTATGTATGGATAGATTAGCCTGAGATGCCTTAAATAAAATTTGCTAACATGCAGTTGGTTTTTCTGTCAGCGTGGAAACTTCCAATCCATATTTCGATCACTTCCACACCTCCTATCATGATGACATTTAACGCATATGTTTAGTTGCAAAAACTGTTCAATATCAGTTTTACGGTATACAGCTATCCCTCGTTTAAAACTTCATTTGTCAAACACGGTACAAAATTTACAAATATTCTGACTCTTTTTCTGTCTGCACATACTGTACACAAAGTGGCGCATTATTCCTTGCCGAACAATCCTCCTTACATGGGTATGAAGCAAGAGGACTTGGACAATGGAATTGAGCGTAAAAAGCTAACTGAGAAGATGCTCAGAGAAATTGACAGAATAAGATAGATTTTTGGAAAATAAGCAAAAAATAAAGTAAAAATTATAGGAAAAAGACTTTTTTTTTAAAAAGCAATTTTCTAAAGGATGGAGGAAAATCACTTTTACGTGAAGGAAATCAAATTTTTCACACACTTTCAGAAAATGATTCTAAATCTAATCTATTTCTGTCCAGGTGTGCGTTGGTCTATCTCATTTTTTTTTTTTTTTCTTCAATCTACAGAGATATTTTGATGAAAGCGGAGACACACATCGCCCACATGCTTTGGGTCAACAATACCTTGTTTTGAATAACTATTATATGAATAACTGTAGCCTGGTATAGCGTATTTATTGATGAGTCGTGTTAAACTGTAGCGTTTTCAAACTAAATTTATAAAATCTATAAAAAAATTTTTTTTATATAATTTATTTATTATAATGCAGTGATAAAATTAATAAGACGGAGTGCCTTTCTTAGTTTCTTGTAACGGTAGGTCTAACTCTTTCACTCCGAAATTTGCTTTTTAATAGAAAATTTCTTCATTTTTTTTATTTTTCTCATTGCAAATAATTCTTCTTAGATAGATGGTCCAGTTATGTGCTCGTTGCTTTCTATTGATATTCTAATGGTTTCGTAGAACGCTCTAAAATATTGACATTAATAGTTTCGTATACTTTTCGCTGGTGGGTTGCTAAACAGATAAATAGAAATTTTGAGTTCAGGAGCAGTGGGCGAACCTCTTTTTTATTTAATATGTTTTCATATTTCTTTTGTTAATTACATCAACATTTAGTTTACTTCATAATCATAAATTTTAATTCGATTTCATATCAATAAAATTCATCTTGTATTTGATCATCTCTTGCTTATTTGTTTTTAAAGAGCAGTCATTTTCCTCTTTAGGGAGAAACATGGATCCTTAGTCAAATTGTGTATGTTTTCGCAGACAAGACAAACACAAAAATTCAAAAACTCACAAAATCAATTTCTGTGGGTGTTTTCTTATGGTCATATAATAAATTAAAAAGAAATATGTAAAAAAGAGTAAATAAATAAATAAATAAATATTGTTTATTCTGCGTCCGTTTGTTACAACTTGTTTCCTTGTTTTAGCAGCTCAAGTGTTTGCCAAAGTTTACCGTGTTCTGTTGTTGTATATTTTTATTTTTTTCGTTTCTTTCTTTTAGCTTTTTTGCACGCGTATTTCTCTCTTGCATCTCTCTTAGCAGAAAAGCAAACCGGTGTTTGCAACCAGTTGTCTGCGTCTGCTGGAAATCCTCGTATCTTTATTACATGCATTCGTAATTCTAGTTAATAGCTCGTACTATGATTTAACCCTTTATTAACCGCAATAGCTTACATCTAAAATTTATCAAACAACATAAACAGCCAGCTTGGTCGCATTATTTCCATACAATGTAGAGGCGTCCGGCCGTTCTTCTATAGATCTGTTTATGGCAAACACACCCCCTGTTAGAATGCTTTCAATTAAAATGTTTTCATTTCAATTTCAGTAAAAAGTCCTTGAATGCAGGTTAGTATGAGTGGAATGTGCCAAATCGATCAAAGGATACACCCGCAAAACAAAAATATTGGATGTATGTATAGATATATATATACGTATATATATCCAATGTATATATATAGAAAGATGTAACTACACAACGATAAACACTTCCTCACACATATAGCATGGATGAGCCTGTAATACCAATACAAAAGTAGAAAATATCGGGCATGCCCATCCATTATTATAAAATAGCAAATAGCGGATAGAAGGATAGACGGACAGACAAGCTCAGATGGATTCAGTAAGCGATTCCGAACCGATTGGTATTAACAAAGATTAGTCCTTCTCAAGTCCTATTGGGTTTTGCTTACATCCACACGCACATAACATAACTTGGCTCCACAAATGACATAGGGTACTATAAAATTTTGATATTCTATAATTTTCGATAAAGGTGGCCGATCTTTCTCTTTTCCTTTGTACTCTTGTGAGTAATAAGCAAGAAAACCTAATTTTTTTCCTTTAAGGAATCTAACGTATCTTTTGCGTTATTTGGTTGAAGATCACATTATCGGTTGACAAGTAAACTGTGAGTGCTTCTAAATTCCCATATATTTAATGAATTTTACCTATCAAACGACGATGTGTCTTCTAGGTTATATAAACAATTTGACGAGATCAACTTAGCTGCAACATCCGTAGTTGTTGATGGGTGAAGAAAGAGAAATAATGAATTATTGTTAGGAATTAAGAAGTTATGACCCGTAGAACCGGCTGTTCCTTGGTATCATGGTTTTGAATTTTGCTTAGAAGATCAAATATAAACTTAAATTTGCTATCATCCGGGTAAGTTTAACAAATGAGAAAATTATAGTCGGGTAAGTTCGACCGCTGGATACCCTATACCACTACACCTTCAGAGAATGATTCTGAATTCACCTTCTGAAGCTCCTCCGACTGTTTCGTACATCCACGCAAACTTAATATGGTCTGTGCCACAAGTGGTGTAGGTTATGAATATAACTTAAATCAATTGTTTTGCTCCATAGAAAATTAATTTACTTTTTTAAAACCCTCACTATAGACATACCTTATATCGAACCTACTTTTAAAAATATTTCCTTTAGACCTGCAATATATTTTTTTCTTGTTTCGCATGACCAGTCATGCAGGGCAAGTCGCCTATAGGTATGTGATCGAGTGGCCATAGCTTGATGGACGCATGCCTCGGTATCGGTAAGTGCTATTTGTGCCTTAAACGGCTGAATTATAAGCAGGTATAGTTCAACGCCAGTGAGATTTAAACCCGTGAACACAGTCTCGCTGGTCACGACTCTCACCTACTCGACTATGTAACAGTCCATAAACTTAAGGTGAGTTCTTTTCTGTTGATATACATTTCTTAACTAATTTCTCTGAATAAAGAATTTCCGAAAGGGTTAATACTTCACCAATTCAGCTGTTGTATTACCAGACTATTAACTGCTTTGGCTTTTTTTTTTCTCTTCTTTTTCTTTATTGTTGTTTTCTTATTCCATTTGGTTTATTATAAACCATCATCATCGGTTTCAAGCCAGACCTGTTGAGGGCACTTGTGTCTAATTTTAGAAAAACTTAAAACGAAATAGATAATATGCACATCACTACGCATGCGCGCGCACTTAACCACATTGAACTTACTGCTAAAAAAAGATTATGTAATTATGTATCTCGCATCGTCCAATCCGATAATTACTATTTTAGCATTTAAAATTTTTATCAGTAAATAAATATTTTTCAATAACAAAATAAAGACGAACTCTGATTGAAGCAAGAAGATCGGAAGTTTAGAAATCCTTCTTAACAAATGCGTTGGCTCTCAAATACTGCATACGAATTTAGTCCCAACCTAAGGTGACTTAAAAACCCTCTCTATGAAAGTGTGAAGCAACCGCCTACGCTATACCTTATCATGCATATTTAAAATAGCTTCAACCCCTTTATGAGTTTGGAGCAGCTTTTCGCTCAATGCTCGTTGAATTTCTTTAGCTTTAAAATTCCTCAAATACCGCGTGTGCTCTACCTTTGCAAACTTAAAATTGGGTATCCTCGACCACGTAAGATCGCTATATGTTAATTCGACAAATGTTTTCTTTACTCTTAAATATGTTCAAAATCAGCATTGGTGACATCAAGGCAATGATTTAATACTTTCTCGCAAATATTTCACGGCTTGTTGGCTAAAAATTACGCATTTTATAGACTATTAAATTTTTTTTTTTTTTTTGATGTTCAAGTGGATGCTCGAAGCTTCTTAATTGATTCGTAGGAACTGTGAAATGAATGCTGAATAAAGCTAAAAGCTATGTTACCAATAGAAACCTCATCATGGAGCAAGTATATTAAATTTGCCCTACATGGCTTCCACGGTCACATATAAGTTGGAAAGTCGTACAACTGGCCGTACTTATGATAACTTTAAACTTTACAAAAAAAATTTAAAACAATAGGGAGGACAAGCATGAAAGCTAAACTCGCCTTCAGCAATTAAGTCTAACATGGTCGGTCCTCTGCTACGTTGACTTGTCTACGATGTTTCGAAACAATCTAGCCCAATCTATTTTCAGGTTAGTCTAATATAGGGTATTTTTTGATTGCTCTTGACTGCCTTTACGCCATATACGTGGGCTTAGTTTAATTTGATTAATTTAATCGGCTTTCAGAGTGGATTAGCTTAGCATTATTTTAAGGCCGCTGACCGTAAATGAAAGATCTATTTTACAGACATAATTACAAGCAAAAGTTATGGGTAAGCTTGAAGAAAAAGACTAAAGCATTCTTCTTATAGATTTAATAAATGCAATCAGTTAATGCACTTAGGTTAATAAAATCAAGATTAGATGATGGGGTTATTTGAAACCATATGGGACCTTGAAATATATCAATAAATTTGCTCGCGCTATGCAATTGCAGTAATGTAAAAATAATTGCTTCCACACACGTACGCCGGTATGAATGCATATGACCGACTATGAAACGAAAAACTAATCTCTTTTACTTATTTATTTATTTGGTTTTTTTTTTTATTATTTTTCTTTTATTTTTAGTGTGTTTCTTTTTTCTCTCTAAATTACAAAACAACCATTACCGTTATTTTCAATAAGAGACCGCAATTTGCGGCTACAGAAAACAATCCACCTCCAACCGAAAGAAACACTGATGCATCTACAAATAAAACAAAGAACATAAAAAAAGGCCATGAACGCTTGAAAGTACAATAAAAATTTATGATGATAACTTCTTTTCAACGGAATAAGCATACATACATATGAATGTACATATATAGTTAACCATAAATGCGAACCATATGTATGCACTTCGAAGGTAACTGTTCAAACTAATCAAATATTCAACCATTTTCGTTGCCTTTACTCCTTACGCATCGCGTTGCATATGCGTTCGTTCAGGCGAGAGCGCGCCTCTATTAACCCAATAGTTCCGTGAACAAATGTCCGAAACAGTCGTAAAATATGGGTGTGAGTTAGCAAGCAATCAATTTTCCCTACGAATACATAACTTGCATATGAATGCATTTCGATAAATTTTATTTCTGCAGACAGTTCATCATTCAAATACAGGTATCACTCTACAGGACTAAACGTTATTCTGCTCACTATATACAAAAGAAAATATAAATAAAATAGACGTTCAAGTATGCTACATATACAAATGGTGAATATGTGAACTATTTTGGCAGGAAATTTGCTAAACGTACCCTTAACTTTAAAGTTTACAATGAAAACATAATTGAAATGCAAAATTCCTACGCGTTATGATAAGACAATCAAAGATTTTTGAAAAGATGCTGAGGTCCATTTAATACAAAAATAGTATCAGCAAGAACTATTTCTCCAATTTCCTCGAATGCAAATGTGTCCTTACCTAGAAAGGAAAAGTAGCTTAAAAATGAAATATTAATACAAAAGGAAATCCCGGAAATACGTCTCGTCCCATCTGATAGAATTGGTATAAGAACGGATCGAAACCAGGCTTCGTTAGGAGTAACAATTCTTAAGCAAAGTAAATAAATAAAATGTCTTACAAACCCAGATCTTGATAATCGAAATAAAGTCTTGTCATATAAAGGCTTAGCGGTTTCCTATTTTATGAAAACGTTTTCATATAAGGTGGGAAAAATTAGTAATCGTGAACCGCAGTACGTTTTCCAGAAGCCAATTTTGATAACAAAAGCAAGGACCTGTCTTATAAAATCATCATCGTCATATAAGCGCATTGTAAGAACGTTTACATCAGAGGGGCATCAAATAATACGGTCGAATCAGATTTGAAGTTCCAACATTGATTTAGTACATGACAACACTACTTTTCACCGATCTGTAGCGAGAAATATTAAAAATCGCACATTTTTTCCATATAATGACTTTTTCAGACAGACAAACTTTGGACAGGCAAAGAGACGAATGAGCAGACGGGCAAACAATCGATTGGTTTGAAAACGATGTGTCTCTGTCAAGTCTCTTTGCGTGTTGCATACGACCATTCAAATTTAATATACCCTCATCATAAGTGACACAAGCAATAAATTGTGTCTTGTATGGCAAGTTTTCATTTTTTCTATCCATCGCCGAAGGATGAGGGGTATATTTACCTTGTTAAAGCGTTTATAACACTCAGTAGGAAGCTTTAGAGACTGCACAAAGTATGTATATTCTTGGTTAGCCTCAGGTTCGGATTTAAGCATGTCCGTCCGTCCCTCCGCCCGTTTGTATAATGTCTTTTGTAAATATTTTTCTGAACTAAAAATTCTGTAGAAACAGTAGAAATTCTTGCAAGTACTTTGGCCAAATCGAAGGATACGCTTACAATATTACATGAACAGACAAAGCCTCTGCTTTTCAAAAGTAATTAAAAATTTACTTTTTTCTAATTAGCTATAACCAACACTGTATGGAAAGTAGAACAAGCGTTGCTGTACCACCTGCACTAATATGGAAAACTGTGTTCACGCCTGCCCAATATCATAGTATATCAGAATTTTAATACTTTTCTAACGCGCAGAAGCAAGCTTCAACAACATCATGAAGTACATAAATTCAGAATGCACCTAAGCAGATCTGTCTGTCCGTGAGCCCAACTGTGCAGTATGGGTGGTAAACATTCTCGCCTTCACAAAAATTAGGATATCACCTGCAATAATCTGAAAGAACTTCAAATCACCCAATTCCTACGACACCGACGGCCCTATGCAACAAAAACTGAGAACACCTTTGTTTTCCAAGCTTTTTGCTCGCTACTCGTAAACTGCAGAAGATACATGATATAGTTTTCCAACTTTTATTCTAAAAATAGAAAAAATCGGCCACGCCCATTTAATATTATAGAGTATGAAAATTAAATATTTTTTCCTTTGTTTTAGTCTTTTTTACAGTACAGCTGATAAGATTCGGTCACGACCGAATACAATTTTCTTACTTATTTTTCCTTTTCTTCGATTCAAAAGAAAAAATGCTTAATTTTTTTTTTGTTTAGTAAATTTAAGTTTGGCGCGAGCGGAAAAATGGCAATTCACTATTAAAGACTTTCTAATAAACGAAACTATTTGGATGCTATACACCTTGAGCCGAAATATACGTCGAAATAATTAAAAATAAAAACTTTCACGGAAAATCAATTTCTCTTCGAATTGGTGATAAAACACGCTTTTATAAAATCCAAGTTAAACGCGTTGTTAATTATCGCCAATAGCAGGGAAATATATTTTCGCCGAATGCTTGGAAACGAGTAGCCTTGCAATATTTTATTAACCCTCTCTAAAAACACTAAAGTATTTACACAGAGAATTCTTTTGAATTTCACTTTATGACCTGTGTACAGAGAAGGACCCATAAAAATTACTCAGTACAACAGAAAAAAATATGTTTATTTAACTTCGTAAATATGCATTTATACATATATATTATATACATACCTACCGATTTGAACACTTTACGAAATGCATTAAATCGTTAAAAATTAATTACTTAGGTAGCTGTTCATAAAATGCCAAACGTAAGAGCAACCTGTGTTTGATTTTTACGCTTTTCACTAAAGAATAACTTTGTGGAATAGATAGATAGCAGCATGTTTTCTTCAATCTTGTTATTGTCTGCACCACAAAAATTTATTTAAAGAATTTGCAAATCCATAAAAATCGTTCGAAATATTTTATTTAACCGATTACACATATGCAAACAAGCTTGTCTTAAATAAATCACTCGAGCCTTAAGCTTAAATACATTGAATGTAAATATGATTTAAGCGAGGCGACCACTGTAAAAACTTTAAAAAAATCTTAATTTCTGTGGATCGAAGAAAGGGCAACAGCACAATAGTGTTGTGAGGAACAAAAGTTATTTTTGAAAACTATTAAAAATTGTCAACACCGGAGCCCTTCGTGCGAGGTGTCTATAATTTTAAAAGGGCCGGCAGCATGGAGAATTGGTGCAAATTTTTGAATCTTAAACGAAACAAAGAAAAAAGGCTTAGCTAATATTTCTGTAGCTGGAGATGTACAGAGAATTTTTCCTAAATATTGAGTTTGATGAAAAATAAAATCTACTTATCATCGTCTGTTGCCAATCGAGCCGCAAAAGGCTCTTTGTACTGTGATGCATGGAGAGAGGAGTCGCTACATTCATTCCATTTTGCTTATTCCTTCCAATCAGGAGATGGAACTTGCAAAGGGATCCGAACTACTTTATATAACGAAATATGGTGAACTTGAGGATTTTCTAAGATTTTCTTGTATTAACTCGCAATACGGTCTTCAATTGTAGAAGGTCGTCCAAAGGGACGTTGAATTTTTAAATGGATATCTCCATTAAAAAATCTTAATTTTTCTCAGAGCAGAGGCGCGATCCATGTAAACATTCGAAAGGTCTTTTTATCCGAACACTTACCTCATTTCGAGTGCTTTTGTGGTTTTCTATTTTCTCTTCTAAATTTTCAAATATATACTCTGCGGGAGGGAGAGAAAAATTCTTCAAAGCGCGAGGATAAAATTATTTACTATCTGGTCTGCCTGAATTTGTATAGCCAAAGGATTATCACATATTCTGAACCAAATAATCTTCAGCAAGTAAGCAAGAGACAATGAATTTCTTAAGCTTTTCTTTATACTCGGAATTTCAAAAGAAAATTACAAACAAGCATATTATATCCAATAGCCACTTGATGGCAACGCACTGCTCTGGTTGTCCACTTGGATAACTACTTTTCTTGAAAGCTGCTACTTAACTTTGTTACTTGTCAACGGAATCTGTCGTTTAGTAGTTCGTGGACCTCCATCTGCCTGTGCATGCTTTTGACTGATATATAGCGATGACAATTTATATACTATTATAAACAAAACAGCTTCGAGAGTAGAATGTGATAAGTGACGCTTGTTAGTTGTAAGTCGAATTGCGAACAACGATTCCCTCTGTGTGATATTAGATAGAGGAGCACAGGAGAAGAATATTTTTTCTTTTCTTTTTTTAAGGAACAATCACTCAGAGGATGTTAATATACGACGGTCAGAAAGAAGTTAAGAAAGAATAAAAAAATAGGAGGATGACGGCCGGCCCATAGTGGGTGTATGCTAATCGGTAAGTATTACGCCTTTGCCAAGAGAGTGCTAACTAAGGCGACCGACAAAGTAAAGTCTGACGCTTTGAGTTTTGAAGTCGAGAGCACTGATTTGGTAGTCGCTAGCCCCTCGTTCACCTTGAGTCTGCATACAAAGACTTTTTAAGGATTTATAAAATCAATACAAAATAGATTTTGAAACTTAATTAAACCTACACATAGAATATTTAAAATGCTTGAATCTGGAAAAAAATCACCCAGTAAAAACAATTCCAAACCTACTAAAAACCTAGTACTTGAGATATAGAAATATTACAAAATTTTTCAGTTGAAAAACAATCAGATAATTTTTGAGGCATGATTAAGATGTCACTGTTTTCCGAGAATGGCAGCAACTACACTACATGTGTGATTTTTTACTACTCAACTCGAAGAATAGTGCTATCGTTAAATCGTCCCGGGCGATGAACGGTGATGTGTTAACCGATTCAAGGCCCAAATAGCCTTGTACAAAAGAAGCACTAACATCCTCGATAGAGAGTTGAATATCTATGACAGCTTCATTTCACGAAGTTAGCTGCATTTGGTGTATAACGGTTTGTTCCAGCGAAATAAATCCATCACTAGGAAACGCTACCAACAACAGCCGCGAAAGAAGAAGGGACGCAATATACCGAAATTTGTCAAGGAATCCGTAGCAACACTAACCTGCAATGTGTTGTTCTCCCCACTTTTATCAGCGTATATAATTTCTTCTGACTAATGTAGATTACAATCACGGAATTAGTGCCTATTCGAGCAGGGCATCCATTCTTCAAAAGGGGATGTTTCGTGTTAAAAGGGCAGTTGGCTTTCCTTCATAGAATTCGCATTCTGTCTAAGAGAAAGGAGACGTAGTAACCAATACTCTGACTAAAATGTATCGTGCTTTGCTTAAAAATCAGATGAAATTTTATCAAATTTTCAAGATTAACGAAATTGAGGAGTGCCTCTTTATTATTATGGGCAGTTTTAAAACACTGCGTTTTCACATAAGTCGACAAGTGGTTAGTGGAATATTTTCTTCCTAGTACTGTTACATTTTTTTTTTACGATGAATCATTTTGGGGGATGTGCCCTACGCGTGTAAGACGGTGATGGCTCAGAAAGATGAAAGAAGAGAGAGAGAAGGATAGGTAACGGCCGCAACCGAGGAGATGCCCGATCAGTAAATGCTTATCGATCGAACGATCATTGCTATGTAGCTACGGCGACCAATCGTAATTGAAGCCCCCCAACACGGCGCTTGTTGGCAATGCGGTGCCTCAACTTGTCAAGTAATAATAAAATTTTCGATTATAACTCGAAGCTAATCATAGGAATGACATTCGAAGGTTGGTACTATCTTAAAATCATATCGATTCGTCGACAGCGGTCATATTCTATCCTCCGAACTTATTGAGTGTTGTACTATAACAAAAATAGTCATTAATCATGATATGTCTACTCGTCACCCTACGAACGTATTGAGTGATGTGCTATAATATAAAAACTCTTTGCCAACATTTTATTTTAAATCTTAGCTAGTGTCCATGTGTCCATGGCTTTAGCTGGGTATACCTTTGCATACCTTCCTCTTGGCGTCTTAATAAAAAGAGTTACCTCACCTTATTTGCTAACATATATCACAATATTCTTCAAAGTTGTTTCAAGTCCACAATATGTTTACACATGGGGATTGTCAGCTTTCTATCTCAATTTTTTCAAATTATTTCGAGTACCCCTCCATTTATACATTTGCATTTGACAAAGCGAAAAAATAGAAGTCATTGAATCGCATAAGGTGAGGAAAGTAATAAAAGTACAGCACAAGCTGTTTTCCTGTATAAAGGCAGTTGTGGCGATAAAGGTGTTCGAAGAAACATTAACGTAATTTAAACAACAATCATTAAACGGACAATTACGCAATAATCATAAATAAGTTTAATGGTAAGCGATTCGCTTCGCACGAAAGGAAACTCATCTGAATATACTAACGGTCCCGATTGAGAATCATGAAAAAAACATATTTATTATGCAAGTTCGAAGCGAAAACACGATTAAAAAAAATAATGATAATAAAAAGCATTTGCGTTGGTGAATCAAATTCAGTCATTTATTTGCTTACATTATGCGCATCCTTAAATCATTTGTTAGCAGGCGGGAGACTGCAGTTAAATACTTCCTGTACTATATACGTACATATAAGTGCGTGCGTATAACTTGTTTATGATCGGCAAACCAATTCGATTGCGTAGCTATTAAAGCTTAGACGAAGATAAATAATTTAGCGCAAACACTTGTCAGATTGCATGTCAAACACTAATCGCATAATTATTATTATTATTATTTCTATTATTATTATTATTATTATTATTATTATGTACCTGAACTTGTTGTTCGTCTTGCCGCAGGTCATAAGCAGATGGATTTGAACTGTAGATGAGTGAGTGTTCTTGGCATTGGCTGTATAAATAAATAAAAAAAAAAAAATTTTTGCGTGCAAATTACTATTAAACAATGAATGGAATCAAGCGAAAGCGAGCCTATAGTTTCTTACCAAGAGCCCATTGTCTATGTACAGCTGTTTTATAGAAAAGGATCATTTCTGAATGCTGAAGAAAGGCAAACAAATGCTATAACTAGCTATGTGAAATGCAGACCATTGCAACTACCAGCAGAAAATCATTAGATTATGATTTGCATTCGTCCAGCATTCGTTCAGCATTCCCTCGTTCTCTCTCTCTCTCTCTCTCTCTCTCTCTCTCTGTGTCTCTCTATCTTTCCCATTTAAGTTCTGTCTCTTTTCTGTGCTCGAGAAGTTAATCCGACAAATGCCAGTGAGTCAGCCAATTAGTGAGACAACAGCTATTCAGTGAACCAAAAGGTAAGCAGCGCCAAGCATTCGACATTGTTCTACTGCTATTCCATTAACATCGCTGACCATTTGTGGTTGCTTGTGTTGATAATGTTTGCCCACTATTATCATCCATTAGAATGCGGAAAAAAGTAAATATACACACACCTCTCTTTATATGGTGGCCGTAAACTGGCAACAAGCAAAGTAAAGACAATATATTGACGGCGAGGAGTTGCACGGAGTCGTTTATTATGCCAACATAACATTAGTGTCCATTTCGTCGTAAAGGCAATTATTGATCAACAAGGTGCTAGAGTAATGATGAAATATTTTTGATTGCTCTTCGGTTGCTCACCTTACCAGCTTTAGCTTTAATGGTGTTCTATTCTATGAAATGTTCTCTTATTGTGGTTGTTGTTGTTTAGATCGTTTACATGGTTATTGCACTTTGCATAAGTCGCGGCTATCATATTTTAATGTATTGCTCACATGCCATCACCATACATCTACTATCGCTAGCTTAAATAAAAAAAAAAAAAGGAAAAAAAATGAAAAGAAGGAGAAGAAGAAGAAGAAGAAAAAAAATGAAGAAGGAAAAATCCAGTCAGCTAATTTGTTTTGTTATAGAAATTATGTGCTCTTAGTTTATGGTCATTTATGTCGGCCTTACCTAATAACATATGAATACATACGCACATACATACATACATACCGTACGCACGTAACGACCATCTAAGAACAGTAAAAGTCAATTTTACATAAGATGAGTAAAAATGAAAGGCTAATCCAAAATATTCTCACTTACTCTTGTCATTCGATTAGCAATGCCACTGGCCGAATAAAAGCGAAAAATTTTTGTAATCGGCATAACCATTAATAATAGCTTAACAACGTGACCGTTTCGTTCCGGCGATAAATTAATTATTCCCGCGAATTCTACAATGGCTTCATGTGGAAAATACTCATCGTCACTTACATTAGAAAATTTATTTAATCATGACCACTGGCGCAATTGTAGGCTGGATATAGATGGTACAGCCAAGAGCGAACGAAGTCTTCTTCTTCTCTCTTAAACTAAGGTTAAATGCACTTTAAAGTTATTGTAAAGATTTTTACTCAACTTGATAAAGATAATTAAGGTTTATTTAATTATTAATTCATAATTGTACCCACCACGCAAGGATGAGGGTCATATGCATTTTGTCAAAAAAAAAAATATATATATATATTCTTCAGCAGCATGAAATTCTTAACGTATTTAAGCGTAGCTATCTGTCCGCTTGATTGCCTGTTCGTTTGTGCCATGTCTGTGGTAAACATTTCCCTGATCGCAAAAACTAAGGACGGAAACGTTGGGAGTTCTTGCACGCTAGTTGGTATTGAAAATGGTACAAATTGGTCAAAGCACACGTCCACAATAAAGCATTAATTCGACACTAAGCAAAAACTGATGTTATTTTGGTTATTACTCATAAATTATGTTAGTTAAAAGGTTGAAATTTTCTATTATTACTTTATGGAGGACCTTACTATTCATGTTCAAAAATGGAACAACTCAGCCACGCCCATAAAAAGTTCAAGTCTCAAATAAAAGGCCGGTATCAACTAAAAGGGGGTTTGGAGAGTAAAAAGCTTGTCGAATCTTTCGACGTTTACAGATAAAGTGACGTCATCGTTTAGGGAAACAAGTAACGACTTCCTTACACATCTTGTGAGATTTCGTGTCGTTCATAGTTTAGTCCGTAAATTAAAAAATATATTTTTGTATTTGTAGATTTCCCAATGGGGCTTTCCGTGTCCAATGCATGTCTCCCTGCTCCCTGCTTTTCAAACGTTCAAAAGATCGAACAGATTTCTTTTATTACATCATCAGATATAAAATCAAAATTTTCTTCTTCATACACGTATCATAAAAAGTAATTCCCCATATTACCAAAGATGCATTCAATATTTATTAGAGAAAAACGCTAAGCGTACACCGTAAGCGCAGTATTCAAAGGAAAAAACAAAAAAAAAAAAAATACAAAATAAAAATAAAGAAAAAATTTGCTCTTGTTTGAACGACAAAACGTTTCACTTCGCAGAACCTGTTGCCCTCGTTTTGCCGTAAACTGTATAGAAAGCTATATATGCGAGTGTGAATTTTTGTTCTTGTTGTTTGTTATATTTTGTAAGCATTATCTACATAAAAATTCATATGTGGTTGATATGGTGTTGATATTATTATTATGACTTACTTTGGGTATTATTAAATTTCTAAAGATTGCTATTGATTATGTAATGTATTGGCAACACGTTCTCGCATCTATTCTTAGTTTGATATGCTGGCGAATGGAAAATGTTGAAGAATTGGAAAAATAAGAAGAAGAAACGCAAAATTCTTAATAACATTTAATAAGCAATCGCGTACAATAAGTTTTACAAACTAACAAACAAAGATAACCACATCATAGGCTCTAAAAATGTACATAATAGAGAATATACAATATGAAATACGTGTCGTCAGTCAGTTAGCTTAGTCAGTCACTCAGCAGCAATCGATATCAATTCAAGCAATGAAACGAGGAAGCAACATAAGAACAACTAGACACATAGAAATGATAGCTGGTAATAATGGTGACCGGTAACAGTTATTTTGGCATCACAGATCAAAGATGAAGAAATCCTAGCTTACAATGTTACATGCATACAAACAAGTAAAATAAAAGAATAAATAAATAAATAAATGAAAAAAACAAAAAAAAAAAAAAAAAAGACGCAAAAAATTGAGGGTTCATATAATAGCAATGCAATTATGTCCAAATGAAGTAAAACATCGTCTAGGATAGTTAAACGAGAAGAAAATGCAGACACACGCACACACATTCAAATAAATGCACGCATGTACACATGCCCGAAGAGAGAAGAGATGTGCAGAAGACAAGAAAGATTTGTGTACCACCGTAGCGCAATGCAATGCAAACCAGAAGCACAGTAATGTCAGATCAATTCGATTGATAGTAAATAACTTGAAGTATTTACACAAAACCTCTCTCTTGTAATGCACACGGACTTTCAAACTCCACATGCGTCTGCAAACGTCGTGCACTCAGTTAAATATGAATAACAAGAAAACTATTAAAGTTTTCATGCATTCATTCAGACAGAAGTCTTTTCCGACCTGTATCAAGCTCTTTATGTTATTTTATCATGTCATGAGGTCAATCAATATGTATGTACTTTATGTACTCACTTATTTATTTGCTTAACTATTCGCATGAAAAAATTCGCATGTTCTTAAGAATTCCCATAGTCTTCGTACAAATTCTTAATGTTTCCTCGTAAAAGACATGATTTCTCTCATATTTGAATTTTCTCATAAAGAAATTCATTTCTTTAATTTTCGTAAATAATTTCTTCTTTTTTTTTTTCATTTCCTTATATCCTCTACTAAATATGGTACGGGTCTATTATGTTCATGCGTATGAACGCAACACAAAGAAAACTTACACAACTTGTGTTAGAAGGAAGGTTGGGCTGATTTATGCAGGACACGGAAGCACGTGGGATAGATCCATCTTTTATTATATCGATCGATCCAGAATCATCTTCTAAGGCTTATCATTACATCTGTTCCTCTGTTTGCCTGTCCGGTTTTCAATCTTGTGTTCGCTTTACATGCCGTGATTTATGAAATATTTTGATGAAACTTGGCGCAGCGATGAATGAATACTCAAGAATGAATGCTACTGAAAACTATACGTATCGGACCACCTTTCCGACCATTTTCCAGATAACGCCTCATTTTGAAAAGCGGTTACAGAAACATCTGTAAAGAAGTGTAGGGTATTTAAAGACGGCTATGGGCTGTTATTAGTTAATAAGGCTGATCAAAGAGCTAACACCAAAAGCAACCAATTTGATCCGTTCGCTGTTCATAACACTAGCAAACTATCAAAATGGTCAACAAAGCCCCTTTCTTTCACGGCATCCGCCCATCCATCCAAGGAAAAAAAGTTGCACACGAACCCTTCTTCCGCTCCCTAGAATAAATCTTCGGAACCCTTATTTCATTAAGTGTAGGCTTATTAGTTTGGTCACCACGTTTCCAGTTATTTTTTAGGCAACTCTTGAAAGCTTTATAAAAAATGTTAAAACCGTCGAAAATATTAAAATTCGTCGGCTGCTTGCGGATTTCTTTACTAAAGAGTCAGCTATTACGGAGTAATAGTAACAGTCTATCTGCCCGGCATGGCATGAATAATACGAAAGCAAGATTTGGTATGCCTAATGCTTAATTTCCTCGAATTACCAAAAATGCCAATTGGTACTACGGGCGCTTCAGATGTCAGGGTGATCATCTATTAGAATAGCTTTATGCAATTCTTACCATTAATGAAATGACTGCGTGGGAGCGACGGACTTCTGATGTCTGAAGACGACCCCTACGGAAAAACTTTGGCGCCACTGCAATTAAACCCCAAGCCGCGGGAGCCAGAAGAGAAACTTGGCCCCATACCCCATCTCTCTCTGAGTAATGTCGGATTCGCTTAGACATCAGCTATCGCTTTTATAGAGCCCTGGTAAGCCTTCGTCTAATTACGTTTTTAGGACAGATGTAGACGTTAAAACACATAGCAATGTTTTTTAGGCCGTTTGTTTTATCCATTGTGGATTTTTTCCTAGTCTATGTATTTGATATAATGTTCGGTGACTATCATAAATTTTCGAATACATTTTGAGATCAATTTCGATTTGACATGCATCTGAGGATGGACAAAGCCACTGTCAGACTTGATCTTTAGACGTCAACTAATTGTAAACTTTAATCTTTTCATCTCCACAACAGAGAAGGGGCAGAGAAACTCCCGGACAATTGGATCAATCGAACCAATTCAGAATCTTACATTGATCTAAGATTTGTACTATGACTAATCCCACAACTCCAGTGCGTTACGAACGTAAGCACAAACGTAGTGTATCTCTTATCGTGTATATAAAAACAATTATTTATCAAACGTAGTATACTCGCTGCTGTAGATGCAAAATATTCAAATTGACAAGTACAGCATAGAAGTAATAATGAAGTTGTTAATAAGAGTAAAGTGTAAAGTTCCGCTATACCATACAAAGCGGTGCTTTTCGCTATGGCCCCGTACCCAAATGTGTTGGCTTACTCTGCCGCTGGCAATGATGAAAAAGAAAAAATCTTTCAACTGCAATCCGCTACAGCACGCTAATCATTTGAAATATCAGTAATAGGAGAGAAGACATTCGCGTTTATTAAGGAGCGTGTTGGTAATTGTGTGTAACCAAAAAAATTAAAAAATCAAAAGTTGTACTAAATCAGTGAGAGACGAAGATAAAGTAGGCTATGATCTCTTGAAAAACTTGCAACAAACTACCGGTATTGTGAATCGTAAATGTCGTTTACATTATTTGTAGTTTTCATCGCTCCGACACGCTTAAAAAATTATATTCGGTGGTGGTCGAATTTGTTGTGCTTATCATCTTTACATTAAATTCATATTCAAAATTTGTTATTGCAGTCTATGAGTAATGAAAAAAATATCCCCTTTTTTTGTGCTTTTGAAAACAGAAATTTTCTCATTTTACGCCTTATTGTGGGCATTGCCTTTAACCGATTTGGCAATGCGAGCAGCAATTTTCAAGGCTTCTGCCAAATTTAAAGCAGATATGTTTATCTTTGCGACCACAAGCAAATAGGAAAACGGACAGACGGACGGACAAAATTCGAAATTTCTTTCAGGACATTACTATGTGCATTGTGAACGTTTCGGCGTAATAATGAAACTTCGATAGCGTGTGCAGGGTTGATATTTTTGGTTTTTTTACTGGTACAATTTTTTATCGTATATTTTTTTTTTTTTTTTTTTTTGAAAAACGAGATATTCTCACTTCAGGTTGCATTGTGGACGTGTGTCTGGTGTGATTTAGGCCGTAGTCAATACCAACCTGCATCCCAGAACTTGTAGTGATCGTGCTAAATTTGAACCCGTTATCTTCATTTTAGGACAATGTTCCGTCGCAGACATTGCACAGACAGAGAGGCGGACATGCTTGAATCGATTTGGAATTTGATGCTGATTCGTTTTTCGAGTTTCCTTCCCCACCTATTCCAAACGTTTTAACAAAGCGAATATATCACCATTCCACCATGATGGGTATAAAAAAAAATAAAATTTAATAAAGTAACAGATAATGAAAGATGCGCGCACCCTCGCCTGTGCATTTATGGGATCAATGAAAATGTCAAATGTTTGCCTTAAGATGAAACAACAACAAAAAGCGAAAATTTAATGTTGAAACCTTTTTTGTGATGATGAGTTAACATTTTATTTATTTAATCATGTAATAAAATAAAAACTATATGAATTATATATAAATTTACATTTATTTGTATACGCTAATCAGAGAGCAATTGTTAGGAAAGCTCTTCGTAAATATCGAATATTGTAGGATTCGGTTTCGGATTAAATATCTAAAGAGAGAGAAACCAAAAGAAAATTATATTAAAAACACAAAGAAATATATGCACAACTATGTAAACCTGTTCGTAATCTGACTCATCTGTCATTCTTAGGCAAACTTCGCAAATTCGATTTAATGTAATTATGTAAAAAAAAATTATTAATTTTAATAACATCGTATGCAAATACTTTTAATTTCACACAATTTTACAATCACAAGAATAGGAAAAATAAATTAAAAACAAGCAAAAGGTAAAGAGCGACTATTTTATTAATCAAGTTTTGCAAAATAATTCTTATCGCAATAAGAACATGCTTCACATCAAGTGATAATATATTAAGTTTCTCGTCGCTTTGAAAACGAATTGTAACAGAAAAATTTTATATGAAATTTTAATGGCATAAAAAAGCAATATTAAGACGAGACTTTTTCCATTCACAAGTAACCCGGATATTTTTCATCTTCAAAAATAATTACATAAAAAGACAATTCAAAGATACCTTTGAAATATGAATAGCGAGAAAGAGAGGGAGAGATTAGTAGAATGTCCCTAGAAGAACCGACTCATTCACCAGTCACCCCGTTATTTTACATCTTGAAAAATAATTACATAAGAAGACAATTCAAAAATGCCATTTGGGTTCGTAGTGACATTCTCTTTTGCGATATGAGAGAGAGAGAGAGAGAGAGAGAGAGAGAGAGAGAGAGAGAGAGAGAGAGAGAAAGAGAGAGGAGAAGATTAGTCCCTAAATATCTTATGCTGTCAGACGTATTCTTCTCTCAAGCTATTTACATAAAAAGACAATTCAAAATACCTTTTGGGTTTGTAACTACATTCTCTTTTGAGATATGAGAGAGAGAGAGAGAGAGAGAGAGAGAGAGAGAGAGAGAGAGAGAGGAAGAAATTAGTAGAATGTTCCTACATTTCTAATGGTGTGAGATGTATTCTTTTATCAACCCATGTTTTGAGCCAATTAAAAAAGGCGCTAAAATCCTTATCTACCAACTGCGGATTTATACATCGAGTTTTTACATCGAGTAAACTCAATCGCAATTTGATTATGTTAGGAAGGTAGGAAATGTTTTGCAGACAGCTATAAACTAGCTATTCGTTGCAGCCAATCGAAAATTGGCAGCTATCGAGTTCACTCGATATTGACATATATTAACCGACTACGGATTAGCCTATGTCAATTAAATAAACGTTAAGAAGAAGTAGCAAATATCCAGATAATAAACTAGTTGCGGAGAAGGCGCCACGTAAGTAATCAAAATGTCTTGTTTAACATCTTTTTAACAATTTTAGGACCACTTTGTCAAGCACACTTGTGCTTCGATACAACCTTCTCGTACGTTTTTGATCTGTTAGAAAAAGCACGCCTTCAACTTGCGGACCAATTGCAAAAATCGCTGCTAATATTTGCTATTAACGATTTCAAAACAATTCAAAAGCTCTTAATACTCTACACACACTTAACACATTGACCCTAATAAAGACGGAGTAGCAGATTGAACATATAAAAGTAACGGTCTCGGTTGTTAAGAGTGAAATGGTTAACAATGTAGAGCCTTACAGTTTAATGCAAAAGCGTGGGCAAGACACCGATATTTCCAAGTACAATATGATGTGAAATATTATTTCTTCAAAGGTAGGGTTTCATCGTTAACCGACAGCTTTACATCTCTGGGGCTTTATTCCTATGATATATAATTTCCCCGCTTTTTATTCATCGAACTGTCTCTTTTCCGTTTTTGTACAAGTTCACTGTAGGTTTTGACTGACTGACTTGACACAGACAGACAGACTGAATGACTGACTCAATAAAAGACTGCCCGACAGACAGACTGACAGACAGACCTTTAACCTTCTTGATTGCACCTGATGTTCTTCGTTTTTGACCTCCAAAATCATCATTATACCGTACAACACTGTGGTCGCTATACCACACGCAGTAGAGCTTAAGACAAACCTACAATAAGAGTAATGCAACAAATGAGTAATGTGGCAAATTTGCACCATCTCAGCCTATTTTTTAGATCCCACCGCAGTAAAGATTTTCACGAAAATTGATCCTTTGTAGAGCAGAAAAGTCAACATTTTAATAAGTGGTGATGGGAATTGACCCATAATATTATAGTAATTTCTTAGAAAAATGAACTCTACAAAATTTAGACAAAATTCTACGCATATTTTTGGATCCTGTGTAAGGATTAAATTTGTACTGCATTAGGTTGCGTCTCGGTCCCGCTTCCCCTTTATATAGAAACAAGTTATAACTTTATTGTTCTATAAAAAAAATAAAAATTGTATTAGACAATGTGGTGTAGGGTACTGAATGGTCGACCTTGCCCAAGCATAATGTTCTTACTTGTTTTTAAAGTAGAAATATTTTCGATAAGTCAAAAAAAAAAAAATAATAATAATGATTTTCGATATTGTTGAAGTAGAAGAGTTTTTACAAGGCAGAGTTGTATTTTAAAAAAGCAAATCTCCGCTTTCAAAGCTTTTTTCTTTTTGAATACATTTTCTAAGGAATGATTGTTTATACACAATCCGTAAATTGACTTCAAATCTCTATATGCACATTTATGTGCACTGCGTTTTTATGCATGAATATACTATGATGGCCGTAAGTAAAAACATTTTGTAGGAATGCAGATGTTATGACTTAATCAATGAAGAATTCCCATCTGTTTTCTCTCTTTCGAATTTTTACACTCAGTCTGCATTCGTTTAAAGCAAGAAAAAACTGCTTTCGCAATGGCGAACTTTTTAGTATCAAATAGCCACTAGCTTACAAAATAGATGGGAAACTTCATTCGTCCGCTGCACTTGCTATATGGCATCGTATTTATAGGACATGTGATTAATATTTCCATTCATATTTTTGATCTGGGTGAACCGCCATATTGTGGCCCAAATCGGAACATTGGGGCATTAACCCGGCGTGAACTCGCACGTTTCGGCGGAAACCGTCGCATCCCAGTGGACATAGACACAATCCGAGGTCAAGCGGCACATTCTACAATATTTCAGCGGGTTGCCGCAAATTGCAGCTTACTTCGACGCAAATCTTTATATTGATATGTAAAATGCTTATTATTATTGTTGTTATTATTACCTTTATTGTTATTGTTGTTGGTATCCGTATCAGTATTGTCATTGTTAATTAAAATAAGGTAATCTCAAAGAAATAAATTCGTGATTTCAACTGCGATGAGCATCCCTAACGAAGATTATCGGATCTATTTAAAAATATACTTAGAGGGTTAGTGCAGTCGTTCTAATAAAATTTCGACAAAAAGCATATTTCTTAAAAAAGAAACAAGTAAGAACACAATAATGGTTTACGGCTCACCGTAAAATGTCGCACAGCATCCTGTAGTTGAAACGTATAGAACGTAATGAATTTTCAAAATAAGATATTATATGAGAAATAGTCGACAAAGTGATCCGACCCAATTCATTTCTAAGAGCGTTCGTCCATGAAACAAAGCATGTCAGTGTACCAAATGTCACAGGTATACGTAAGCTATCTCTACAGATTTTTTAGATAGCATTCCCAAGTACATATGATTCCGTTTCTATTGATTTTCATAATTTCATTATAGCATCTGTTATAGTTCCAGCTTTTCTTCGATCCAGTTAATGAACGAAGCCACGTTGGTAAAAACTCCTGGTAGGGAGCGCTTATCCCCACATTTGGCCGCGCCTGTTGATATAACTCCCGTTTGTAAATAACGAAATTTTCGCCCTACATGGTAACCTTCCAAACGCGTAACAAGTGGACCGCCGGAGTCTGCTTTACAGGTATCAATTTCATCTGTACCGGAAGCACAAATTTTCGTTGAATTAAAATGAGTATAAGGATAGATTTTCCGACAATAATCCAAACTCAGAACAGGTACTTCAGCGTGTAATAAAACGTCCGATATTTTTCCTGGAAAACATTTCTATATTCATTTCAAATATAGACCTATAAGTTTAAGAGGGAAAATACCTTTCTCCGTTAAACCCCAACCACTGATGACACCGTATTTCTTGAAATAATCGGCATCCTGACGTTCGGGCAAGCATACAGGCCGTACCGAACCTGTTAAATAAAAAAAAATTCGTCGACAAAATTTGAATTGAGATCCGTACTCATATCATGCATACGCTCATACTCCAAGGATCGATTTAAGCGTATTAAAGCGATATCGTTGTCCAAAGTGCGTCTTGAATATTTTTCATGTTTTATGATCTTCTCGATACCCAAGTCGATTGGTGCGGCCATGCAATGTATGACGTAACCATCATCGACGGCACAATCCTCTTGTGAGCTTATATTATATTCACGTAAACGTATACCGATTCTTAAATGTCGCAAGATTTTGAAAAAATCAATTTTGATAATTTGGCTTTTTTTACACTTACAAGTCATCTGTAATGCAATGAGCTGCTGTCAACACATAGCGCTGCGTTATCATCGTACCCCCACATTGAAATTTCTGCCCACCATTGTACATTAACAATGCAGCCCATGGATAGGCCATAAACGTGGGTTGTGCACCAAAAGAAATTCTCTTATGCGTATTATCGCCACACAAGGCACTCAAAGTATTAAGAATCTCACCCCCGACATTTTCAAAAACCGTATCCGGATCAATCTGTTTTTGTGGGCAACAAGCTATACGCTATAGCACAAATAAACAAAAATAAAATTAGTTTCGCTAAAATTTCAAATTCCTTGCGCTTTCTCGCTTAATACATTTTCGATATCTTCGGGAGTTACGAAACTGGCCTCAATAAATCGATGCACAACTGGAGGCAAATTCGTCTGATATTTAAGTAACAGTTTCGTTATAATTTCGCATTCAGAATATTTCATTTTCGTGCCTAAACCTCCGAAGGGCGTTACGCAACACTTCACATAGCCGTAAAGGAATATCAAACAAAAAGTTTCAATTAAATAAAATTTCATTTTGTGTTATAAACGCAATTAAGTTTTTGTAATTCGATCGGCATCCAATCAATACATAAATGTGACTAACTGATCGAAAAGTTGAAAATCGGAAATCTATATAAATAAAACGTGCAAAAAGTACTCATCTCAGCATCTTTTTCAATGCGAAGCGGGAGAGAGAGACTGAGATGAAACGAGATGAAATAGTAGAGGCTCTGAGAGCAGATTGATGATCCGCTTTACGGCATGGAGACTACCTCTCCATGCCGTTCGTATAATTACAGCACACTTTGAAATGTTTAAAAAGAATACAACGTGCAAGCTCACAAAAGCGAGATAATATTAATTTTGTGTACTGCACTGCATTCATATATTATTACAAATATCTAAAAGCTATAGTATGGCTTGGGCTTATCAGTGCACTCAGACTCATCGAGAAATTGAATTTTGCGAAAAATACATCGCATATTTTCTGTGTTACGTGCATTTTGCAGACACAAATCAAACAATCAACATCCATTGTATATTTTTTAATTTTCAATCAACCATTAATGGAAATTTCTCGATATTTACTTGGTAATTGTGTGCTCAGTATTGCATTTCTACTAACGTCCAAGACTTTATAAACAAGTCTGTCAAAATAAATTCGCCAAATTCTTTGCTGCGCCCGGCGGAAGAAATTCTTCGTGCAAACCTGCGCGGAAATTGCAGCCTATTGTCAACATGACCTTCAACTATTCTTTTATTCGCTCAACTGTTCGTATAGACCCAACTCTCACCTCTCGTAATGATGTCGTGGTATCAAGAAATGTCACTGTTTCATGAACATGGAATAAAAATCGATAAACTCACCTTTGTACGATTACAAAAATAGGCGTAACTCTGCAGTAATTAAATCTGTTCACATGAAACTCTGCATAGACATCAAAGACATTATTAAACAAAAATTATTTTATGATTTCATAATGCCCGCGAAGTTTCAATCAAAAGTTCAACTTATTTCTTCTTTACAACGCTATATATATTTATGTTTTTTTCTTTCAATATATATGCTCGGGGGATGACTGTCAAAAAAAAGAGAGAAAGAAGAATGGAATAGGGAAGTGTGGCTCGCGGTCTAGTGAGTGTGTGAGCAATCAACAAGTGTGACGTCCTTACCTTCACGATAGCTATGGGTATAGGGAACTCCACCGCACTTGAGATTTGAACTCGCGAATTTGGTGGTCGCGATTCTTACCGTCTCGACTACTCAGCCGGATAATTCTGAGTTCTTCTTCTTCGCATTACTTTAGAAACATATTCTGCCTAAGCTTCGCAATTACATAGGGCACTAGTCAGACCGTACATCACTTATAAACACAATATATTAAGTTTGCTCGTAAGTATATGTAACAGAAGAGAGAAAGATCGGAAAATCAATTTTAGAATTATTTTCTGGAACGTTTTAAGTTCGATTGCCTCTCTGACCGATTGAGAGTATCCGGCCTTAGGAGCCCTTTCCATAATCAAGTGCACTTCAGGATCACAGTTTGTCTAAAGTAATAAGAAACGTTGTTAACGATCTATTAAATTATCCCTAGGTACTTGAAAGCGCTTAAGATAAACAGCCAGCCCAACCTGTTAAAGGTTTTCTTCAAGCACATCGTTGTACCTTTCCCCCTTCACTGCGTGCCATGAAATGGTACAGCGACAAAGTCTTTATCGATTTTAATAGCATTTATTACGTCTCCTCAAAACCTTTAAAGGAGCAGCGGGAAGATTTCAAGCAATTTCCAGTATTTTTTTCAAAGATTCGTCTAATTAACCTTAACTAACTAATCTTAATCCAGTAAGATGTTAGTTTCTATATGAAGCAAACACAGATTGAATGGCAAATGTTTTACAGGAACTTGCAATCAGAAAAAAAGTAAAGGGCTTGAAGCTCAAATTTTTAAACCTGCATTGTTTTAGGTTAAAACTGAATAGATTGACTGAACATTTTACCAACCAGCAGTTCGCTTACGGTATTTAATTCGAAAATAGATGTCCACTATGCTTGTTGTGTGGCGTCGTATTTATCGGACATGTAATAAACATTTCAAATATTATTTTTAATCCGCATAAACCGACGTATTCGGGTCCAAACCTGACAGCAACTGCGCAATCGGCCAACAACTAACTGGTATGTGTCGGCACAAATCGACATAGTCCGATCGACTAGGGCGCAAGGCGAGGGAAAAAGGTCCATTTTGGCGCATTTCGGCGAGCTGCGGAGAACTCCGGCTAATTTTTATGCAACTCGCTATAATGATACGTAGAATGGCTACTGGGAACTAGACGCTGTTATAAGTGAGGCCTCATGCATTGTATAAAAAGACAGATCCTTATAAATTTGCCTTGCGAACTTAGGGAAGATCTGCTGATAAGGCCAAGGCGATAGCGCAGGCATAAAATTTGTCCTTTACGCAAAAAAGTACGTGCGTCCAACTCACTAATACTTTCAATGCATTGTTAAACCTACCGCGAAGGTGCCAATCGAAAAACTAACGTGCTCCCATAAAATCTCTAAAGTAAATTTTATCTCTAAAGAAAAGTTGGAGGAAAGCAAAATGAAATGTAGTCACCGACACTTAGAACGAACATAAGTCCATAAAACATAATATATTTAAAGACATTTAACAATACATCGTTACATAAATTTCTACTGAATTAAATTAAGAGTTGAAATGAAATTTATTTTAAGCTTGTGCTTACGTTCAACTCGTAACTTTAATTCAACCTAATTAAGAATGATTTCATGGTAGGCGGTAGCTAGGCGGCAGCAGGAAAGGTTTTCTTATAGTTTTCTCTGCCAACATGAAAAGATAGAAAGTTAGTCGCTATGCTAAGTTTTGTACGTGGCATTATCGAGTCCATATGAGTACAATTTCTAGCAATTAACAAACTTACATTTGTTTCATCATCACATTTATTATAGCTCCAGCTTTTCTTCGATCCAGTTAATGAACGAAGCCACGTTGGTAAAGACTCCTGGCAAGAAACGCTTATCCCCACACGTGGACACGCCTGCTGATATGATTCCCGTTTGCAAGTAACGAAATTTTCGTCCTACTTGATAACCTTCCAAACGCGCTACGAGCGGACCACCGGAATCTCCTTTGCATATATCAATTTCATCTACACCAGAAGCACAAATTTTCGTTGCATTAAAGTGAGTGTAGGGGTAGATTTTCTGACAATAATCTAAACTAAGAACAGGTACTTCAGCGTGTAATAAAACGTCTGACATTTTTCCTGTAAAGCGTATATATATTCGTCTGAAATACAAAACTGAAAACATTACTTTGAGGGGAAAAAACCTTTCTCTGTTAGACCCCAACCACTGATGACACCGTATTTCTTGAAATAATCGGCATCCTGACGTTCAGGCAGGCATATAGGTCGTACAGATCCTGTTAAATAAAAGAATCAATAAAATTTGAATTGAAATCCGTGAGCACACTACGTACGCTCATAGTTCAAAGATCGAGATAAACGTATTAAGGCGATGTCGTTGTCAAAATTTCGTTTTGAAAACTTTTCATGTTTTATGATCTTTTCGATACCCAAATCAATAGGTGGGGCCATGCAGTGTGTAATGTAGCCATCATCGACGACACAATCCTCTTGTGAGCTTATATTGTATTCACGTAAACGTATACCGATTCTTAAATGTCATAAGATTTGGAAAACCCATTAAACGCAATTTTGATAATTTGGGTTTTCTCGCACTTACAAGTTATCTTTAATGCAATGAGCTGCTGTCAACACATAGCGCTGCGTTATCAGCGTACCGCCACATTGAAATTTTTCCCGATGATCATACATTAACAATGCAGCCCAAGGATAGGCCATAAACGTGGGTTGTTCACCAAAAGAAATTCTCTTATGTGTATTATCGCCACACAAGGCACTCAAAGTATTAAGAATCTCACCCCCGACATTTTCAAAGACTCTATCCATATCAATCTCTCTTTCTGGGCAACAAGCTATACGCTATAGCAGAAATAAACAAAAATAAAATTAGTTTCGCAGAAGATTTCAAATTCCTTGCGCTTTCTTGCTCAATACATTTTCGATATCTTCGAGAGTTACGAAACTGGCCTCAATAAATCGATGCACGACTGGAGGTAAATTCCTTTGATATTTCAATAACAGTTTCGTTATAATTTCGCATTCAGAGAACTTCATTTTTTTACCCAACCCGCCGAAGGGCGTTACACAGCCCTTAACATAACCATAAAGGAATATAAGGCAACAAATTTCAATCAAATAAAATTTCATTTTGTTTTATAAACGCAGTTAAGTTTTTGTAATTCGATCGGCATCCAATCAATGCACAAATATGACTAACTGATCGAAAAGTTGAAAATCAGGAATCTATATAAACAAACGGTAAACCGTGTAAAAATTACTCACGAAATTGCCAAGTAGTCTGTGCATTTAGCATCTTACTCAATGTCAGGAGAGAGCTTATCTGATATAATAGAGGACCAGAAAGATGATTTAAAGATCTTCTTTAATTGAGAGTACCTCTCCCTATCTGCCATTCGTCTAATTATAATGCTCTTTGCAATGTTTACATATGTCATGCCTCAATTGAAACGGAATACAATATGCAAAGCCATGAAAGCGCAATAATACTTATTTAGTATACTGACCCCTAATGTTGTAATTAATACTTATCGACGCACTAAATTTTGCGGAAAATGTATCGCAAATTTTCTGTGTTACATCAAACAATCAACGTCCGTTGTGTGTTCCCTAATGTTTAATCAGTTACTAATAGAAGTTGTTTGATATTTAGTTTCAATGCAGAGAATTAATAGTGGACTCAGTTTGGCATATCTTCGAAAGTTCACATCTGTCTGCTAATTCTGATTTCTGCACGGTGTGTAACGTCATCTACGCACTGTCTGGAAGTCGAACTCTTTACTTCTTAATTCTGGTTTCTTTCCATTGGAAGTCCTCACACTTCTACTGCTACTAGAATAAAAAAAATAAAATGAATTCATTTTAGGAATGAAAAAGTTCTTCTTCTGAATCAATGTCATCTGACGGAAAAAAATGCATAATAGAAAAACTCTCGATAATTGAAGGGAACTATCAACAAAACTGTAGTTTTTGAGCTTATTCATAGATATAAGCCGCATATCTCATATGATGGGTTACATGACGTCCTGCGGTCAGAGATCATTGTTTCACAGACATAGCAAAAATCGGAAAAGCCGCCTTTGCATGTTTGCAAAAACACGCCATGTTTCGTAGACATATTTCACGTAATTCACGCAAGTACATTGGATTACTTTCGCCACTTTTAAGTTGTCAAAAAAAAAAAAGATCTTAACTAAACAGAAGAAGCCTTTCTCTCTCCCACCCTAGAAGAAGGAAGTTACGTATTGCTTTAATTATAACACGTCAAAGTTCACAACAGTTTACGCACCTTTTCATATTAGCCAGCGCGTTAGAGCATTATCCAAACAAAAAGACGCTTGCTCTTTGAAACCCTACATCACTTGCTATTACAAGATACCTTAATTTCATTCGTAAGTGATAGAAAAGAGTTGAGATAGACTGATCTTTTATTATTCCGATTAATCATCGGAACGCATGTGGTACAAATTTGCGTATTTCTATTACAACGATCGATTCGGGATCACTTTCTGAATCGACCTCAGCTTGTCTGTCCGTCCGCTTGCCTGCTCTTGTCTTGTTTTGTTTTGTTCAACCTACGAGGTCGCAACCGTTGAAATATTTTTATGAAATTTGGTACGCCGGCATGGTTTCGCCCAAAGACTAACGCCATTGAAAACACTTCCGATCGGAGCTCTTCTTAGACCGCTTCCAATATTAGGCCTTATTTTGAAAAGTCGTTAAATAAGCAACGCTAATAAGCAAAATAATAATAATAAAAATAATCGTGCCACAGCATAGTGTTTTTTCTGAAGCAATTTAAGCTGAGTGTCCGCTTTGTTCCTACGCTTTCTCTCGGTCGATTGAATTTTTTGCTCCTAAAACCTCAAAGGAGTTGTGGAAACTTTTCCAAGCAAATCAACGACAAACGATTCGCTATACTGTCTAGAGAATGTTTAACGTGAACATAAAGTTCTTTGTTTGAAGCTTAATAAAGTTGTTGGTTAGCTCGATCGTAGATGTGAATATATATACTTTGCGAGTTCTCATGTCCGCCACGTAACTATGATAACTTTTTGGGGAAGAATGTTTACCATGTTTTCCAAGACAAGCTGTAGCGCAAAAACACAAATGGAAGGATATTATATAATAAGTTTTGTCCAAATCATGTGGAAAATTGGCATAAAGTGTATGAAATACATATATACATATAGGGGAATTTGGGGAATGGGATGACGGTCGAAAGAAGTAGGGCAAGCGAAAGAGATGGGGAAGCGATCGAAACGATGTGTGTTTAATAGGGGGGCGTTCTGTCTTTACCGACGGAGCACTCACTACACCTACGAAAAAGTAAAGTCTACAGCATTGAAATTTGAATCCGCGAACACTCACTTGATCTTCACGATTGTTTGGTGGATTGTATGAGATTCGATATAAGCTCGATGTGTACGGCAGTGTTCATTTTATGTTGTTCTCTATGTTGAAATCTGCCGATAAATATTAGCCGATGGTAGGATGGCTTATATAATCAATTTCTTCTTCTATCTGTAGTAAATGAAATATATCTTAAATCCGTCAGTCCGTGTGTTAGCCTCCCAGCTATAAGAATTAAAATATGTGGTTGTACCATGGACTCCCTGATTAAGTGAATTCATATCGCCTTTTGAATTGTATGTTACATGAACAGTAAGACAAACTTAAAATCAAAGATGGCGGGTATCAGGGATTCGGCACAAGTCGAAGATAATTGTCTTTTCTCTGTTTTTTCTTAAGCAAGCATTAACAAGTGAACAGAGGGTGGTTCTCTCGTATTCTGCGTTAAAAATTCGTACTGATTTTCCATATGTGTTTTATTAATTAAAAAAAACCGACTGCATAAATAAAAATTTGTACGCAGTACAAAGGCGCTTTGATAAAAAATAAACAAGAACTTATTATAAACGGTTTTCTATTACCGAAAACATCTGTTTGCTTTGTTTTTATTTCATTTTATTTATTACATTAAGAATAATCGTTTGGTCATTCAACCACTGTACGACAAATAGTTTCGAAACTGATGTTCAAGGAATAAGTAACAGCACAACGCGATAATTGAAAATGATTTGCAAATTTATTCAATTATTCATAATCGGTTTAACCATTAACTGCATTTGCATTTCTCTGTTGTCAGCAACAGAAACGAATAAAGATGAAAATCTTTTAACTGATAAAACCGAATTCTTTCTACAAGAGGTTTGTAAAATGTGAAAAATTCGACAAATAAATTATGAGTGATTTTTATTACGTGTTTGTTCAATAAAAGCCATCTGCAAAAATGAAATTCTTTTCACATATAATCCGTAGATCGTTTCGCTTGCCTTTCCAGATACCCTTCGATTATAATCGTGTTTTAAGGCGCACCAAACGTATAACGGATTTCGATACACGACTAAATTCTGGGGATATACGCCGAAGTTCAGATCGTGCTAAAACCTTCTTTCCGATTTGGGATGATGCAGAGGGTGAATACAACCCGGAAACCACAGCTACAGCTAATAGCAAATAATTGCCCTGTATAGACATATGCATGGGTTATAGTAAATGAAAATTTCTAATTTATGTAAATAATATGCAATGAATTTTATTTTTTAGAAATAAATTATCTCCCGATTGCCAATACAGCTACCTTTCAGGTTTACGAACGTTTATCCAAAATCCTGAGAATTTCAAAATAATTGAAGTTCACCTTCAAATACTTTGCTTGTTTTAAGGAATTGTAAATATATCGAAGAAATTCGAAAACTCGTCTTTATAGATAAAAGCGTTGCAAACACTTGTTTTTCAAAAGCTTTTCGTTAACATAGCCTTCCAAGCCATCTCTACCCAAGAGTAGTTGAGGATTTTTTCATCTTACAAGTTCCAAACAGGGAAGAAATAGCAATCTTTTCTACGCAAAGATATTCAAAGGTCTACAACAAATAGAACAGTTTCATCATTCATTCAATATCCTACTCAATTATAAAATTGAATTCAGCTAAATACCTAAGCCGGTATGGATCAACTCGAAAGGATACTCATGCTAATTAATTCTAACAATGATGTTGATCAGTATTTCTGTGTTTATATTTCAATTTGCCAGGCCCTGCAGGCATGTTCCTGGAACGATTTGGGTGATTTTGGATTTTTTTTTTTTTTTTTTTATACTTGCAAATATCTTCGCCTTACACTCGAAGAAGTTATTAAAAATATATTTTTAAACATTAAAAAAAAAATTATTTTTAAATGGAATATTAATTAAGTAAGAAGATGTCATGATCGAATCTCTAATATACATCGTCATTATCTCAGAGAAGAACGAAAAAATGTAAAAAACAAAGTTTCTATGTTCTAGAATATTAGCTGGGAGTGGCTATTCCTTTCTATTTTGTAGATAAAGAATGAAAATTTATGCTCCATATCGAGCGTATATCATGAATGGCGAGAAAAAACGCGAAAGGTAATCAAAACTTGTTGTCAGCGAGTCCGTGCTGCTGTGTGTATTGACGACAACAAGCTAACAATTGTGATTTTTTTGAATTTTTTTTCAATTTTTTGTATTTTTTAAATGAATCGACGAATAATGCTGAAATGAACTCATTTTTTTATAAGAAAGTGTTTTTTTGCTGACTAACAACGCCATTTCAGCAGCCAAAAAACGTGTATTTTGACAATTATTTTTGAATGGCAGGAGAGAGAAATAATAGCATTCGAAGAAATTTTTAAGCTTTTCCTTTAAATATTAAAAAGAAATTATTTTTGCTAAATGTTAAACAATTAAGAAAATTATGTACGAACCTCTTATATCCATCATTGAAGAAAAAGGTAAATCTAAATTTTCATACACTAAAACATTACGCTACGAGCATTACGTGGCTATCTTTTCCTAATTTTTAGACAAAGAGTGGAAATTTATATCATATATCTTGTGCACTTTGTGAATATGGAACGGAAAACAAAAGTGTTTTCAGTTTTTCCTTTTGGTCATTTGGTCTTTTGCAAGTTTGTAGACGATATCTTCATTTTTGTCAAGGGGAGAACACTTACTCCGAATATTACACAGTGGAGCAGACGGACAAATGGGCAGAAGGACGTATGGACAGATAAATGCTGAAAATACTTATCTATCATTTCGAATTTAGCACTTGTCGAGAATGTATATACTCTATAGGGTTTTTGTAGCTTGCTTCTGGGCGTTATAAAGTCACCTTTTGATACCCTATAGTATTGAATAGGCGTGGGCAATGTCTTCTATTTCTGTACAGTCACTATGCCACGGTCCATAGAATATAGACATAGAGATGCTCCCTTGCTTGGTGTTGTAAGATTGGCCTCGGTCGATTTGACCTGTGTAGAATGACAAGCTGCGTGCAAGCAATGGATAGCTTCATTTTCGCGGTCAGGAGAAAATTTACAACAGACATTACGTAGACGGACGGACAGACATACATGAATTGATTGAGAATTTGATGCTAATCGAAAATGTATG
>NW_023998422.1:2684123-2752530 GCF_014805625.2 Glossina fuscipes
ATTTATTATCATTTATTTATTTTTTACGTCAGGAAAATGTTTTCAACATACATGTTTACAATAGACGGACGGACGGACATGCGTAAATTGATTGAGAATTTGATGCTAATCGAAAATATATGTACTTTATGGCGTTTCTCAAGCTCTCTTTCTGGCTGTTGCAAACGTTTTAACAAAATTAATATATCCCCCATCGTTCGGTGGTGGGTATTATGAAACAATTTATTATCATTTATTTATTTTTTAGAATTAAGTTCTCTGGCTAAATTAAATATTATAATAATAATAGTAATAATAGTAACAGAAAAGTAAAATTCTCTTTTACTCTTCTTTCATATGAAATTTAGCTTTAGATTCAATTCGATTGCCTATGCTTAGGCGTCGATATGTAATGTAAAACTACAGTATTGTGCAATTATTCATAACACTTAATACGCTTTCTTGACTTAGTTTCAAAAGTTGACGAGTTTCAATTTAAATAAGTAAACATGGACAAAACATGGGTACATTTTAAGGGATAGAATATAGGTCGATTTTAATTTTACCATAGAAATAAAAATTAAGGAATTGTTATTAGTTCATAGTATGTGTTTTGATTTTAAGATATCTTTTTAATAAGAAAAACTCATTAGAACTGCAAATATCAAGCTTTTGATAAATCATGAAAAGCTAATTATTTATTAAAGTTGAGCTCATTTCCTTAAATCAGGCCAATAATCATTGGTTTTGTAAATCGTAGTGGCAACTAAACTTTTATGAAAATTTAACCGAATGGTATGCAATTCCAACATAAATCGTCAGAGTACACGTTCTGTCCTAACACCATAACATGATTTCTTTAAAAGCAGGTGAGTTGATGATATGTTTTCAGCAACTTATTTCAATTGCTTTGAGCACGCAAAACTATTGTTTGTATTCCTATAGAAACTTTTACTAACATAAATATTTTCAATTATATGGAACCGATGAACAATTTTTGTAACATTGCTTCGCTTCGCATCAATTTTGATACTCAACACATAAAAATCAAATGAAAATGTCAATTTTAAATCTCTACAATATAAGCAAAATTGAAATGATTTTTGTTTTCGGTTTATTCGAATTTTCTGCCATTTCTTGTTACTGCAACAAATTAATATTTTAACAACAAAATAGAAAGAACACAGAAAGCAGTCGTTTAATGCATAGGTATACACAAATTGTCACATATTCAAACGTACAAAATATCGCCAATTTTTTTTTTTTTTTTTTTTTTTTTTTTTGTAGACATTGCACTGAATCTATCAGCAATCCATCCTTTAGCTGGGTTAAAGTTATTCATACTCGCATTTGCTCCGCCATTCTTACGATCAAAAAATTGACTAAATACATCAACCAGTTGGTTTAAGGATTGCTTTTCGAAATTTCGCCTAGCGAGTAACTGAACATTTCCGGGGATCATATAAGACATATAAGTTGCTTATAGCCATGCAAATAAATTAAAGCATTCGAAAAAGCTATGATGTCGCTAGCTTGCAGCGAAGAAGTACAAACCGAAAAGCTGGTGATTCAAAAGAGAGAAGAGCCACACTTTTTAGCCGACTAAGACTTGGATAACAAATCCTTTAAGTCCCTTTATCAAATTGTTACGAAGAGCCGACATTGGCGTGAAAGTTAGTCAATTTTCTAGGAAACCTCATGCAAATGGCGATCGCCGAAAAGATTAACAACAATCGGCAGACTTTTTCCCGGGAAATGGGATGAAAACCTACCGCGACAAAGTTAGATTAAAAGATAGACAAGCAAATTCAACTTTCCAATGGCGGCATTGCGTTGCGCTGTCGCAGTCGTGGTTAAAAATGGGACGTCAGTAACTTTAAGCAAGCAAAGCTCTTATCCATCTTTATATGATATGAAATTCGATCCCTGGGCAATCCATCCAGTACATATACATTCTATTTCACTTTCATTTCATTTATTGATTTCTTAAGCAATTACAAAGTCATAGGCCTGTTACCTAGTTACATAGATACGCTTTATGTGCAAAAACAAACTATAACTTAAGCGAGCATATAAGTCAGGTAGATGGCTGCTAATGTAATCATCTTGCTCCGGCAACAAAGGAGTTAAGCAGTGCGGTCTTCTAAACATATTCAAAGAGTTATCGGAGTATTTCTGACTCAGTGGTAACGCATTCCAAAATTGCAGCAACATTTTTATATTGAGGTTGGATGGATGACTCAGCACAGTTAATACAAAGCATATTTTATCTATCATCCAGGGTAAAAACTCGTTAATATTGCTTTCGAGCGAATGCAAGTTATTTTCATTATCTCTATAAAGCAGAAATATGCCATCTGTATATGTAAAACGAGAGCCGTCGTTACCAACCAAATCCCCAACATTATCTACGAAGGGATTAACAATAGGGTATCAGTGATGATTCCGTGGACAATACGAATTCAATTCGAAATTCAATACAAAGATTAACGAAAGTTCAAAAATGTATTTTACACCAAACGTGTTTCTATTACAGCAACGAAAACTTTTACAGAATTTTTACTCTTCCATGTACGATACACCTCGAACTACGTATATATTAAATAAACTAAATAAAAAAAAATTGAAATTTATTTCATTCCTATTATTATTAATTTAGTCAGGGAAATAAATTCTGAGATTATCTGTCAATTTTTTTGAAAACTCTACCGCACTTGAGACTTGAACCCACGAAAACTGGCTTGTTAGGCGAGATCTTTTGTCGGCCATTTACGCGAATATTTATGCAAAAGTATTTTTTATATATACCTCTGTATTTTTTTTTAATTTTATTTTGTTTAGAGCATTAGCGTTCAAGGACAGTCCAACCTGTCATACTAATGAGGTACATTGTGAAATTAATGTAACCCGTCATCGACTAAAACTAGCGGTTGCGATTTTCCTTAAAAATGTTCATGGTGCGCTAAACAATCATTTCAAAAGTTAAATTGCTTGTAAAACAAATACGCTTTTTATACGTTCCTTTTAATTTTTTTGGCGCAATAGAACGTTTCAAGAGTTAATTTGATTTCAATTAGATGGTGGCGCACCAACACTAAATAAATCTCCAAGGAAGTTTTTAAGTTTTCTAATTAAAAATAATTGTTCGCTAATAGGTGTTTTCAGGAACGGCTCAATACGGCTAAATGGATACGGGAGACTTACATACATGTACAATTTTTTACATAATGCTTACAATATACTCTGGATTAACATGGGAGTCCCAATAGACCGGGAGCCGGTTTACGATTCTCGTTATCAAGCTATTCTGCCTTACGAAGCACAAAACCGATGCAATAGTTTTTTTGGTTTGATGATACTTGGTTACTTGGGATTGTCATATGTTGCAATTACAAAATTGTCTGTACGTATATGTGGTGCACATTCACTTGTTCGCAAAAAAGAAGATATCGCCAGTAAATTTTGCAAAAGAGTTTGCACACAACACGCCACCAATGCCCGCACGTCTAAGCATCCACAAGAGAGAACAGTTTTGCTTTCCATGTCCTCTGCTCAAGCGTTTTGCTTCCTTACTGATAATAAATTCGTCCTCATAAGTATGCACCTGGAGACTCTAAAAGCTCTTGGTCCTGTTCGACAGCCAGAGAATCTCTCGGTATGGACAAAACGCGAAAAATAATTTCAAACAAGAGTCGGGTCGCGAATCGCTTATCGCTTACGGCATAATAAGATTGTAAATTCCTCGTAAGCAACAAATATATAAACGAAAATACGAAGGTCCAAGAGTTTTTATATCAACTTTCTTGGAAAGGGACTTCCTGGGTAAACCTGAGTAAACCCCGAAGTCAAGACTCGTTGCAACGATATAAATTTTCACAAAATTATTCTACAGAAACGTCCGATACCAGGCACACCCATCCAATGTTTTTGCCACCTTTTACAGGGCAACAGTAATGGATACAAAAGATTCGATCGCAACCGAATATAATTTTCTGACTTGTTTATAATTACTTTCATCAAATATTTTCACGCAAACTTATTAACGCAAGATTACCATATTCCCTTTGAAATATCTTCACAGGATCGAAAGCTGTAGATGGAAATATGAGAAAATTATCGTTTTCTTGTTAAGGTTGTTTCTCATTTACGATGTGCGTGTATTTTGGGCAGAATTGCACTTAATTTAATAGATAGCAAAATGTATCTAGATAACGAATCCTTTCTTGCACTTCTTCTTTGTTCATTTGCATCTATTTGTACGGCTTTTTTTACTACTTGAAGAAGTAAGAAAACAAGGGGAGGAGTTGAAAGAAAAACCGGACACAATCTCTATGTGTGGATGTGCTTCCATGTTGTTAAGAAAAAAAAGAAAAACTGGTCACCTCACTATTATTCATTGTGAGAGACAAAACATGATGAAGTCATTTCTTAATAAGTAGCGGTCTAATCAGATTTCGATGAAACGCTCATTTCTTCAGAGTACCAAGCACGCAGAGACACAAAAAAAGAAGAATCAAGGTGTGATCTTTATTCTCTCACACAGTCGATCAGTTGATATTCATTGTTGACAAATTCTACTCGAGAGAGAAGGTTAAGATTATATTTCAGCAAAAATCCGTCGGAGTAGCCGAAGGCGAGGAATCTCGACTAGCAAGTCAATGGTCGTGGGTTCGGATCTCAAGTGCGGTAGAGTTTTTAATAAAAGCCGATAGCCTCAGATGCTAGTGCTTTTAAGAGTTTAGTCTTAGAATTTATTTCTCTGGCGAAATTAATAATAATAATAATATTTTAGCAAAAAAATAACCGTAAGATTTTAACTTTTTCCTAAGAATTTAAGTCAATCTTTTTCCTGAAGCTTAATTATTTCTTAAGAAGTTAAGTTAATTTCTTATATATTTTAAATTTGAAATTTCACGAATATTGCCTTGCAATTAAAAATAGTTAAAGGATTTTGTGAGGCTCTGTGCAATTTTTACAAAAATTTTAATCCTCCGCTGAAATTTTCATATCTTCAATAAATCAGTAGGGAAATATAACAACGCATATAACGTGTAAGGCCTGATCTTTAGTCTTACTGCTTCATCATAGTTTAAAGATCTCTAATTATTTAAAGAAATTGTTTAGATAGCGTGGCTGAAATCATTTCAAGTTCATTAAAGTTATAATAGTGGGCGTGTAACATTACATCTATATATACATACTTCTTGATACATTTCAATTATTTCGGAAAGCGTTTGCTTTCCAACAGTACGATACCAGATTTTATCGACCATTTACCACGACCTTGCAAAGCATATATTCCTTGCATTTCCTTTAGTACAGGCCAGGTACCAGCAAGTGTATGTATATACTAAAGAAATTAAAGTGAGGTAGTTTTGTCGCGAATATTAAATTCCAAAGCGTTTACAGATATGTTTCTCGACATCAAGAAAATTTTACACTCACGAGAGCTAAATACTACTTGTGTGGATAAGATAAGTCCGCTTGCTGAATGAAGCTTAACTAAGACCTTTTTCTTTCTATCGATGAAATGTCCATAAATGTGGCCGTACGGCGCTCAGCCATATTTCCACTCACAAATCGGTCGAAGACCCTTCAACGGCTATCGGCAAAGCTTCGCAGAAATTCCTGCTTTCACTAAGGAAAGAAAAACACAGTGCTACATTTTCCTTGTGGCTGTGGGACTCGGCTCTCATCACCTTACAAATAAGGATTACGAGCAAAGTGAAACTAACTATTCCGGAATAAGTCATCAATCAGACTTCGCAGCTGTACTGAGGCATTGGTGACTTTGAAGCATAGAAGAAGCATTGGAAATTTGTCTAAGCTATATAAATAGATATATGATGTTGATGGTGTCAAGAAAATCTGTCCGAAGCTCATTTAAGTTGTGTAGAGCAAGTTCTATCTTAAAATCTTATATTCTGAAGAGAAATTGGAATTGTGCTTTGCTATATATATATGGATAAAGTAAAACCCATCTGGGTCTTTTTTTAATATTATTTCTCTTGACTGACTAAGGACGTATCTATGATCTTATACGCTTGATCATTCGCGATCGATTAGGACGGGATTACTTTCCCAGATTAAACGCATGTGTATTTTAGGCCTTATAGCGCCAAATGAATTAGTCATAGATATAAATCCGAACACCATCTAAACCCATGATTCTTCGTTCCGTCAAACACCCTCCTGCGGTAGATTTGTGTGCGATCACTACGACCACGAAGCCTCCCAGAAGACCAACATTAAAACTACTCAAGAAATATGTCAGAGCTTTGAAATCTTATGTGTTAGATTATCATTGCACCACAATAATTTCTCGCAAATGCTCAATATGCGCGCCAAAGTGGCATAACAGTAAATATCGGTCTTTTTAGACCAATTCTCTATTCGCATGATTTTCATATAATTGCAGAAAAAAGCAAAACCATTCCCGTCACGTTTTCTTTATCGTCGTCCTTATTACTAACTTCCCACAGTAATCATCAGTAATTATCACCTTGTGGAGGGGAACTCTTACTCTCTTCAATAATTGTAAGTTAAACCTAAGTTAATTTCTTAAAGAAATACTTTTCTCAACCTATGCAAACAAGTTGTTAAATCTAATAAGCAAATATAATTCATCTGGTAACCCTAACGATCTGGCTGCTCAATAAGATTTATGAGTGCATCGGAGAGAGTTTTGATTTTGTTGATGCTCGCTGTTCCGTTAAGCATTCATGACAATATGATTTTCTTTTCTGTTTTAGTTGAGTTAGTTTTTCTTAGTGTTGTAGACGACGTTACTTGTCGTTGGCGCTTAAATACGGTTTCATTTTCTTGATTGAGATCATATTAGAATGGGTTTCGCAGGATCAGTAATAATTGTGATAATATCATTGGGTGCAACGGTCATAATAAAAAATTACTTTTTTGTGTCAAAGCATCTTCCAGCCCCTAAACTCAATTTGAATGCGTATTGGGGGCCTGGCAGTAGTGCATTATACAAGGAAAACACTATTGTGAAATCGTACGATATCACAGTGAAGTCTGAGGTAATAGCGGATTATTTCATCATTATAACGGGTTATTAAACCGCAAAAGAAAAAGTATCAACACATTTCGATAGAGTTTTCTCGGTTTATTGGCATTTAAAGCAGAAACTTTTTTTCAGGTTATTGCAGACTTAAAAGCTCAACTACAACGTCCTTTGAAACTCCATGAGCCCTTGGAAGATGTCAACTTTGAGTACGGTTTCAATTCGTATTATTTAGAGAATGTGGTGAAATACTGGCGTGACGAATATTTAGCGAATTGGCCGAAACGTGAATCATTTTTGAAAAAATTTCCTCACTTTCAAACCGAAATTCAAGGGTAAGCGAAATAAACGATTTCTAAATCAAAGGTCCTCGCCATTTTCAGAATAAAATCATTTCAAATCCTATTATTCAGCGGTGTACGAAAATGTTGACTTTTAGGAAAATTTTTTATAAAAGAACCTATGTCTTCATGAAGTCTACTTTTTTTCCTTTTTTTTATTCGCATTAACATCATTATTATTATATAGTCCCCGTACACTTGTTTAACGTGAGAGTAGAAAAAAGTAAAATATCAGGAAATGTTAAAATCTCATGAACTTGGGAATAATAACAATAGCTGTTAGTTAGGAAGACACGTTCTCTTCCAGCGAACGACTGACAAATGTTACATAATGTTTAGATCACACCTTTCTTTTTTCTTTTTTTATATATATATATATATATATGGTCAAATTAAGTGGACTAAGCCAATGATAAGTGTGACTTACATGTCCAGATTATAAATGAATGATGTTTAGTTGCAATGTATGTGTATGCAGATCCTTTAGGATTACACTGAACTTCGCAAATTTCATTTGGTACATTTTTAAATACACTCTATGGCCACTGATGAATCTGTAAAAACTCTTGATCTCCCAGCACTTAAAAGCCGTTTCTGATAGGGACTTGAAGGGAAAATGCAGCTCACTTACTATCAGAATTAAGGCATTCTTTTTCTTCTTTTAACAGACTAAATATTCACTTCATTCATGTGAAAGCTCAACAGACAGCGGGGAAAACAGTGTTGCCTTTATTACTTTTGCATGGATGGCCCGGTTCAGTACGAGAATTCTACGAAATAATACCTTTGCTCACGGAGCCCAATGATCAAAATAATTATGCTTTCGAAGTGATAGCCCCTAGTCTACCTGGCTACGGTTGGTCTCAGGTAATTTTATTCATTAAAACATAATTTACGAGATAAAAGCTTTGCATATTCTTTTCATACATTTTAGGGTTCATCTAAGAAAGATTTTGGCTGCGCCCAAGCAGCTGTGATAATGCGTAATTTGATGCTACGCTTAGGTCATAAGAAATTCCTTGTTCAAGGTGGAGATTGGGGCTCGATTATTGGCGCAAACATGGCAGCTCTCTTTCCGCACAACATTATCGGCTATCATTCAAATATGTGTGGCAGTATGGGACCCACGACCATTCTTAAAATGATAGCAGCCTATTTTATGCCCAGTTTATTCTACGATAAACAATACACCAAATTCTTTAAACCATTGCCTGAGCTATTTTCTTATCTGATGGCAGAAACAGGTTACCTGCACATACAAGCCACAAAACCCGATACCATAGGAGCAGCCCTAACTAGCAATCCTGTTGGCTTAGCTGCTTACATTTTAGAGAAATTTTCCACTTGGACAAATCCCCAATACAAACATCTACCTGACGGCGGTGTTACAAGACGCTATACATTAGATGCCTTGCTCGATAATGTTATGATTTATTATGTAACTAATTCTATAACCACTTCCGTACGTCTTTACGCTGAACAATTCAGTCAGAGTCAAGGTCAGCTGCAACTGGATCGCGTTGCTGTAACGGTGCCAGCCGGTTGCGTACGTTTCCAAAACGAATTGATGCATTCTACCGATTCTCAGTTAAAGGAACGATTCCTTAATCTAGTGCACAGTACATATCACAATCAAGGTGGCCATTTTGCCGCCATGGAATTGCCAAAAATTTTGTATGAAGATTTTATAGATTTTGTTAAAAAACTTGATATTTAATGGAGCGTATTACGTGCGTGCTAGTAAGTGAAGAGCTTTTTTTAAACGGAAATTTTATGTATGAATGAGTAAAATTTGCACGAAGCGGAAAAAGCTTTTCCAATATAAACATTTAACTCTCTATAATGTTTGTCAAACTTTATAGAAAATTGTATAGATATGTAGGAAAAAGCGATATAAACCAGACCTATCTAAGCTGTTTAACCTGGTTTTTTTGGATGAAAAAAAACTTCTTTTCATAAATAAAAGGTTTACTTACATCATCCGTCCTAAGGCGCCTACCAGCGCCTATAAGTGTCAAGCTCCACGAGCACATTTAAGCTAAGAATATAAGTAAATGGAGCAATTATTCAGGATACGTCTCCTATACATGCAACACTGTGGCGTGACACAGTCGAAAAGAAAGACGGAAAAGGAAAGAGTTGGAGAGCTGGCACCCACAATCCAGTGTAAGCGTTATGTCTTTACCAGCTGGGCACTCACTATACCCCGACCAAAGTAAGTAAGCTCTACCGCACTGGGATTTGAACCCGCAAACACTGATTTGCTGGTCATGATTCTTGTCTACTCGGCTCCTCATGCGGATATACGCAGGAACTATCCAAGAAACCAAGGAGCCGAACTGACAGGGCTATTAGTCAAGAAAACGGTTCGCTGTTGTTATACCCACCGTCGGAAAATAAATGGTTTCTGGCGTTTTCGTGGCTGCCCTTACAAAGTCTGTAAATCAATATGGAAGCAATATTTTTTTTATTTTTTTTTATATCTATTTTTATATATTTTGAAGGAAAAGGCTGGTAGCGCTAGTAAAACTGTTGATCAACATCTTCACGATCGCAATTATTTTTAAACTCGATCTGTGAAAATTTTGTATCTTGCTTTCTATCCTTATTATATTCATACAAACACGAAAGTTGCAATATAAGTGACTTATGGACGGACGGAAAGACAAAGAGACAGTTTACATTGATTTTGAACCTCAAGCCGAGCTAGAATGCATATAGTTGATATAGTGGCAGACGGTCAAACAAAGATCCAGTTTGCACACTTGATAATGTCCTGGTTGCTACAGACAGAAAGCGAAGGCCAGCGTACTTCATTTCTTGACTGATAATTAATTGTGTAAATCCAAACCGGTTTTAAAGAAGTTTCTACTTTTGTTTATACTCTCTTTCACTCTTTATTAATAAGGATAATGAATGGATCGTTATCTTATAACTAAAAAATTTGCCTAATATAGTTGGAGGAGCTTCCTCCTATCCAAATCCCTGATATTTGTTAGCACTACCTACTACTATCATTGTAGCCGCAAAATTCAAATTCCACCGATGCCCAATCTTTCGACCATTTCAAACAAATAATAAACGAAAAAAATTGCATAAAGGAAAATAGTATCGATGGTCGACAAGAATAAGTCAATGCAAAAATGTAAATACCTTTAAAGGCGCATCAAAGTTTCTCAGGATCGACTTGTTGGCCACTACGATGCCTAGCAATAGCAATTTTCTAATTTGCCAGCTTACAAGTGCTATTAAAAGCGCGAAGGAAGATTAACTGATAACATCATAAAAATCAATTTCTCGGTCTGAAATGTCTTCTAAATAAAAGAATATCGGAGATAAACACATTTTGCCACCGAAAGCATCTTTTTTCCTTTCATCTGAATAAAGTCTGTTAGGTTTTCACAAGAGTTCGAAAAACCGAAGAATGATTGAATGTGTGACTCCCAGACTAAAAATAAACAGAACTTTTCTGTTTATCATAAACCATTGCACACGCATAATAAAAGCTTATCAAGAATTTCTCGGCTTGACTTTTGTTTTGCTTTTCGTTATCTAATGTATTCCAAGCACACGACGTGCCAATCTATCTAATATTGTTTTAAAAAGTGCACTAGCAATTATAATAATCGACTGTTTGCGATCTCTCTTTCTCGCTCTCTCACTCTTTCTTGTTAATCTAAACAATTAAGAAAATTATATTCGGCCGTCATCGAATCGTGTATGCCCAACACTTTTATCTTAAAAACATAAAACTTGAAAAAGTTCTGATACACTAGGTGGGCGTGACCCATTTTTTTCATTTTTCTGCAAATATTTTAGGAAGATTTTTATAGATTTTTCTGCCATGTTTTTTGAAGAACAGGAGCATAATTTGACCAATTTTCAATGGCAACCAGCTGACAGGGACTGCCAATAGGTCCGCGAAATTTGTGGCCGATATATTCGATTTGCGACCAGCATAGTGCTTACCCGCAGACGTTATATTAATAGACAGACTTCCATCGATCCAAAATTCGACCTTGATTACGACTATATATATCGCATATAGAGTCTTTACAGTTCCCTTCTGCTCGTTGCAAAGCTTTTCACAAAAGGAACATACCCCTTCCCTTGTTAGTGGATATAAAATTGAATGCCGAATAATTTTCATACAATTTTATATATCACAATGCAAAGTACAATGTCACACTCACCATGATCGAGCTCAACGTCACATTATCAAGATATTTTTTTTGCGTTTTTTATGGCCTATGATCTCAAGTCACCTAACTAAACTTTATGAGAAAAGCGCTTCACTGAATACTTTCTGCGATCCAAAATCCAAAAATTATATAAAAAAAAAAATTTTTAAAAGTTCGCAAGAGGGGAAATCTTCAATGCCAGCGAAGAAAAAATTTTCAATATAATGTCAACCAATAGCAGACAAATAAATTTCATACTACGTACTGCGCAATATCACATGGAGTCGCTGTAAAATACACACCATCCGGTAGGGTATTTGTAACTACAGCACGACTCAGGTCTGCAACGCACTGGTATAAGCAAAAAAGAAAAAATTCTCATTAAGAATTGAAGCCGATAGATTTCAAGTGGTGCTCAACTAGTTCTTTAAAGATTTTAAAGCGGTAGCTTTTCTTCTCGTACGATAAAGGGATACTTGACCACATATATGAACTTAAGCCATAAAATTGAATGTTCCTGCATCGAAGTTGATGCCACATAATGGCTGAATAGCAGAGATAGCAGAGACTTAAAGACGACTTATTGCAGTCTATGTAGAGAGAGTAATCTTCTCAAATAGAATGGAAGCTGCGGAGAAAACATGAACGATGTGCCAAACTATTTACGTAGCGTAATTTCTCAATGGTTGGCCAACTATTGCTGCATCGATTGCCTGAAGGGAACATGATACAGCTCCCGTCGTTAACTATCCACTGAGAAGTACACTTGCTTTTCAAAGCTTCAAAACTTATGGATACCTCAAGGAATGACAGTAAAAATGAATCGTTCTTTTTCCTCAAAGGTGTCAAAAATTTGCAAACAAAATTGGTCAGTGAATTATATGAACTGCATTTTCGAGTTATTATTAAGTCATTATTCCTTCTTATTAACTAATTATTCGTTCAATTAACAGCCGAAAGAAGTGCAAAGTTAACTCCACAGCACGCATCGATGAATTATTAACTAGGGACTTTCTTCATCCTCATAGAGATCGAGAGAATAAAAAAACGCAGTGCATAGTATTTGTTAAACGTTATAGTTCCCTCTTATATTCCTTTATCTTTGCAAGTCGTTCAACTTTTTGCACAAAACTTATAAAGTCATTATATAAACTATCCGGTACTTCCAAAGCGGCAAAATGGCCGCCCTCGTGATAGTAAGTGCTGTGGATTAGATTTCGGTATTTCTCTTCCAATTGAAAATCTAAAAAGTGTATTAAATCATTTTTAAAACGAACACAACCAGTCGGCACATAAGTAGGTACGTAATCCAAACGGAGAGTCATTTGCTCTTTAGAGAAATGTTCTTTATAAACGCGCTGCGTTGTTGTGATGGAGTCTGTCAGATAATAAATCATAACGTTATCTAACAGATCGTCGAGCTTAAAACGTTCCGTCAATCCGCCATCTGGACAATGACGATACGAAACATTTGTCCATATAGAAAATTTCTCCAGAATGTACGCAGCCAAACCCACCGGGTTATTTAGTAAAGCAGTGCCAATTGTGTCAGGTTTGGTAGCTTGTAGATGCATATAACCGGTCTCCTCTAAGATGTAAAGCCATTTATCCGATATGGGAAAGAAAAAGTCCTCAAAACCGCTTGGAGCAAAAAGCCTTGGAAAGAAGTTCGCGAGAAATCCCTTAAATATAGAGTTTGGGGTATTTATTGCACAAAAATTCGAATGGTAGCCGAGAACATTTTCAGGGAATAGAGTAGCCATGTGTGAACCAATTATTGAGCCCCAATCGCCGCCTTGTATGAAAAATTTTTTATAACCTAAACGTAACATAAGATTACGCATCATGACGGCAATTTGGGCAGGACCTAGACCTGGTCTTGAAGTACCCTAAAATGTAAAAAAAGAATTCTACTTTAAACGGTCACGTTTTCAATGAACCGCATGTTTACCTGAGACCAAGCATATCCCGGCAAACTAGGCGCTACAACATTAAAAATATATTTATTTTCCTTATCAGTTTCTGTTTGATGCAATTTATGAATTAAGTCGAAAAACTCTCTTACTGAACCGGGCCAACCATGCAATAGCAATACCGGATAGTGATGTTTATCAATGGTTTGATCATCATAGGCCATCAAATGGAAGAAATGCAAACGTAAACTGAAATGATTACGATTTTAATGTAATTATTCCTTATCTAGTGATGGGAAGTAGTTATGGTACCCTTGAATATCGGTAGTGAAATGATTGAACTGCCAAAGGAATATTTCCCTCTCTCGCCAACGTGGCAAATAGTCATCACGCCAGTATTTAATAATAGATTTCAATGCTTCTGTATTGAAACCGTATTCGAAATTAGCGCCTCTAATGGGTTCAGTTAAATGCAAGGGACGATTAAGTTGCTCTTTCAATTCATTGATAACCTAAACTCGTATTAAAAAACAAAATTGCTCAGATGTGCGCTGAAATATCAAAGTATGAAAAAAACGAAATACTTACACTTTCCTCATACATTAAACGATTATTGATGACCTCTGAAGAATTGTCCAAATAAGCCTGCCAATCTCTAGGTTCTTCCTCATCTCCCCACCATTGATTTAAGGGTAAAGTTGGCGCTGATAAGCCGCCCCATGGATAGAAGAAGTGCTTAAGCCCCACTGCCACGACTATCATCAGCAGGATCATCAGAACGCCCTTACCACTCATACTTTTTCCTTTCTGTATAAATTTTATTTATTATAAGAACTTCAAGTATTATTAAGCACTTCTTTGATCGCAGTAAAATGATTTCGTGGACTACCACTTCTGATAATAAATATGCTTACACAGTTATTATTGAACTGACAGCGATTAAAGGCAGCTTTCAAATAAATGCTTTTAACGATTGTGAAATGCTCACGCTTTTAAAAAGTATTCTCTATTAGGCGAGAGAATATTAGCGATCGATTCTTATCGACGGGGAGTAATCTAGCATATCTAACACCTATAACTTGAAATTAATTATATATATATATATATATATATATAAATAATAACGAAAATTTTTGAAAATGTTTTAAAAAGTATACCTTATCCTTGCCCTTAGTTCACAAATGCATGATGGATGACAGATTTTTATTAATTGTAAGAACTTCATGAGAGCTACATCTTTAATAAAAAAAAAAATAAAAAAATAAAAAAAACAGACGGATGGACGGAAAATGCGCAAAGCACGTATATTTGCCATATTGTCTTGAATCCTCTGCTGTTAGGCATAGGAAATTTATTATTAAAGAACAAATGCTAATTAGAAATGCAAACATAAATAAATAAATGCAAAAATAAATGCTAATCAGAAATGCAAATAGAAGCCGCGCCTGTCCACGTTACCATATTGTTTTATAAGTAAATATAACGAAATCGATGTAAATGTAAACAAGTCGCATATCAAAAGCTTTCAACTTTCACTTTCTCCAGATACCCAGCCATATGGGCATCCATGGTAACATTATTACTGAGAAAATTGCATCTTCCAAATCAAGGTATCGCGGTAATCGACCTTTAATTTCTTCCGACATAAAAGCGTTTAACAAACATCAAGAAATTCGCAATTGGCAACAGCGATGGAATACCTGAGCTTATTTATATCCTCTGGCTCCGCTTATAAACCGTCGTAGATATTCGCCGCCCTCAAAACTTAGTGGCTTATCTAATAGATTTTTCTTTTTTCAACGAGCACAACAAATTGGAAAAAAACGTTATTCCTTGTGTTCCTTTCTCCTTGTAAAACAATATAAAGAAAATTTCGAATATCATGTTACAAAAAAAAGGTAAATTAGTATAAAATTTGTAAAATTAGACAAATAACCGTTAAATTTAAAAGAAACGGTCGTGGATGCTTCTGCTCTTTCTATTTCTTATGTGTGTGCGTTCATGCGAAGCCATATGATTTGCTAATTCCCACAAAGTGCTCGTAAATAGGAATAACGCATTATTGTGGCAGCTAGCTGGATATCTTTGAACGGTGCTTGAACTAATTACCTCTTTTTTTATTATTACTATTATTATTATTATTATTATTATTATCAATAATTAGCCAGAGCAATGAATTCCGTATAATATACTTATCGCAAAGAACGACGCCTGAAGCAGAATCAAAGAGAAAAGACCGTTCGAATTTTCCTTGGCATAAAAATATCAGTATTTTAAAAATTTAGAGCCCGTCGTTTATTTCTGGTAGAAAGATGCAGGATTCAAACAGAATATCATGCAGTACGCATTGTTTTTTCTATGTTTGTGCCGCAAACTTTTTTGAGGACCGAGGAAAACAGAATTTCATTATTTATTTATTTGCAATACCCTTTCTGTATTGAGCTCTTACTATAATTTGTGAGGAAGACATACGCATGTTCTCAGTATTGAAGAGGGGCTTTAGTGCTTTTGCAAGACGATCGAAAAATATAAATTTTCTATGGAACGTCAAAGGCATTGGGGTTTTCAGTTAAATATGTTGATAAAAATATCTTTTAGTAGGGGGCGATATTGACAGATGCCTTAGAAACCATTTATATATCTTCATACTTCACATTCAAAGTTTGTTTTCGCAAAAACTCCTTTTTTATACGGTAGAAATGTTCCTTAAATAACCGTACAAAAAAAGGATGAAAAAAAAATACCTGCGACATGTGGTAAATATAAGCATATGCCTTACAACTTTATAAAATCGTGTAAGATGAAATATTTTCCTCGAGAAACCGTGCAAAAAAAGCAATAATGATACAACAATCCTTTTTTATTTAAAAAGATTTAAAATTAATGTACAGTGAATATTCGGTCCATTAGCACAGCATATAAAAATTGAAATTAGGAATAAAAATCAATTTCTGAGCTATTCATCGGCTGCTTGATAGTAACCGTGCAAGTTAATTACGGACTGGACTGAAAATGTCAGTAGTTAGGACAGACATGTACAATGCAACTGTCAGGTTTGGTTCAATTGAAGAATATCGATCGTTATTAACGGCCTTTGTTGTTTTTTTTTTTTTTTTTGTTGTAAAGTCTGCTATATAGCACTTGCTGTTTCGGTCTCTCAAGTTGCATATATGATTTTTGCATAAAACGCAAGATTACGTTATAATTTTAATGTCAGGATCATAAGTAGGACAATATAGTTCCATGCTTGTAGCATATCTCCACATTCAACTTCATTATCATCGAATCAAAAAATATATGTATTCAAAGGAATGAAAAATATCAACCGATATTTTGAGTAAAACAAAAAAGGGGGTTATCAGCCAGGCCCTTTCGACGAAAAGAAAGAAGAAGAAAAAGTTTTGAACTTGAGTTTTTTCTAAAATAGGCAAAATTCGAAAATCGTAAAAAGGCATATAGCGGATGACAAATTCCCGATTAAATATGTCTCACTTTGTCTCTAAAAAAAGAGACATTCAGCTTTTGCCTTAAAAAGACAGTAAAAAAAAATTACAAGTTTGCTAAATGACTTTGTTAAATCCCTTGGTTTTTTCTTTCAAAAAACGGTAGTTTTTCAATCCGTAAACATTTCTTGGAACATGTCGAGGAATATCGTATCTCTTTTTTATTATATTTACATAACCACTTCTCGAAAAACAAAAAAAAATGCAACTAAATAAATAATTTCTTATGTCGTAACTGATCGAAATTGCAAAATTTTCGCGCCAGATCAGCCTTGCTCTGTCACGATGTTTAAAAATCAATAATATTAAGTCAGGATGTTATAATGCTTGCTTCTTGTATCCTGATTGCTATTTTCAAACCCCTGATGTTTCGCAAATCTGCAAATAAACATATATTGCATGTATGTATTCACGAAGAATTTATATATAGGGAGATTGTGCAGATGTTTCTCATGAACCGTTATTTAGCCTGCAACCAATAGAAAAAAGTTCTCTTTGTTTTACTAAATATTTCGGTGAGAGGTTAATAAAGGGCAACAGCGTTAACGTCAAACAAAAAATGTCTGGCGAACTTCTAAATTGGCTAAATGCGACGGTCCATGGTCGTTATGAGAATATCGAAGAACTACGATCAGGTTAGTACTGATATTGGAATAGAAGAAAAAATCATTGATTAACTTAGTCGGTGTTGTAGGTGTCGCTTATTGTCAGATAATGGAACAACTGTTTCCCAAATGCATTGGAAGAAATAACATCAAAACCAATGCTATTTCAGAATACGAGTTTTTCCATAATCTAAACTTACTTCAAGATGCTTTCAATTGTATGGGTTTCGAAAAGAAAATACCAATTGAAGATTTAGAGCAAGGATCATGTAAAGATCATTTCGAATTTTTGCAATGGTTAAAGAAATTTTTTGATATTCATAGAACAGCTCAAGCCAATTTATTAGCACTGGCAAGAAATAACATTTCTCCAGAACCTATACAAAAGCCAACAACTAAAACACCAATAGATAGTGAACAAAAACCTTCAACAAGTCAAGCATCTTCGGAATCTTCAGAGAGGATGACAAGTCAACTATCTCACAGTATTAAGCGCAGGTCATCAAATAAAACTAAACCGACTTTAGTAACGTCTATGGCAAGAACTTTTCGTTCGCGTGATAATGCGAAACCAGATAATGCTCAAACTCGAAAACAACCAAAAACAACTTCGAACCGTAAAAAAAGTCCAAGTTTCCAAGTACTTTCTGAAAGAGTTGATCAGCTGCGCGAGCAATTTATTAATGTGGAGTATGAGAGAAAGTATTATTTAGAGAAATTCAAGAAAATTGAACTTCTGTAAGCATTAAATTAAATCTCCAATTATAATTCTACAAACATTTCCTGTTTATTCCATTGATGTTTGTTTACAGGCTTCAAGAGTCGATCAAGAAACAGGAGTTTGCTGAATTTCGCAATTGCGTTTTCAAAATTCTTCACGCAGTGGATGCTTACAAATCAACAAAGACCGCAATCGATAGTTCGAAGGATTAAGCTAAGGAAGCTGCTGTGACGGCGCCGTACATTTACTTTTTATCCCGTTTTTTAAGTTAAAAATTAATCCTCTGCAATCAAATTTCTAATCAAGCAACGTTTATTCTAAATAGTAAACCATAATAAAAGCGAAAATAAAAACCAAATTATTCGTTCTCATTATCAGAAGATGAATGGGAATTCGAACTGGCGTAATCGCAAACTAATGCCAACGATTTTGGCAAATCAAATAATTCAACGGTTGGGGTTCCTGTGTTTCGTTCGGAATTATTACATAAAGATGTAGAGTTTTGATCAGGTATATTTTCTTCTCCATTATTTAACAATTGTTGAGGAACGGAGTTTGTGGTCTGTGCTACTTTACCATTTAATTGCGCGTTATTAGTATCGTTTGATTCTATTTCAAGTAATTTTCTTTTAATGCCTAAATGCTCTGATTGTAAAGTCGAGCTAAGTGCTTTTTGTCTCTTTAGACCGCCAAATATTGTTGTGGTAGAGCCGGGTAAGGCCGGTGCCAAGAGTATATCCAAACGCTTCTCCTCCTGGCGTTCTTGAGCAGATTTACTTTGTAATTTCATAAGCGCAGCCATTTGACGATCCTGTTGATCTTCCGGAAGTAAAGTAATATCTAAACTACTTTTTGCCAGTAATCTGTCGTCAAGTTCCTTTTGGGCTTTAAGTTCTTTCTTCGTAGCCTGCAAAATACAAACTTAAATTATTGTATCCGATATGTTGATAGAGGGGAACACACTCGGAAGTCTGCTCTTAACTTGCAATTGGCTTCGTAGCAATCATCCCACAAAGTTTTATTACGTTCCAATAGTTTTTCAAGTACCGGCTTAGCTTGCTCTCCAGCCTTCAGATCTTTTGCTTGATGTTCCAATTTATACATGGCATCATCGAACAATCTCTTTTGTACCTCTTTAGTTTCGGGTACTACTTGTTCATTTTGTGTAGGATCCCAACGATTCTCCTGCCTACGAGCACCCGATAGTATCACATAATCTAAATTCGCTGGATCGGTTTGTATTTCGAAATGATTATCGCAAAGATGACACTTCATTCGGAACTTGTAGATCGGAGTCGAATAATACATTCCCACTTTGGTTTTTTCCGCATTGTAACGCACTCCCATGCCAATATGATTTTTGCAGCCTTCACACCATATATTATAAGGCATTTCAAAACGTATTATGATGATTCCCAAATGGATTTTCCGGGCTCTTTCACGCAAAGCATGTGTACCAAGGAATTTATTAAGGCCACCTTTCCTCGGATCATAATCCGGAGGATAATATTTATTTTGTCCTTTACGTTCACCCATGTTATTAGCTTAACTTAATTCGTATTCTTTTTATTAAAATAGAGTCGAATATGCTCAGCTTAACTTGCTCCAAATATCAGTAAAAAATTGCAAAACCTAATCATTGACTTTATTCAAAACAATTATTGTTTTTATTTTTGTTAGACGAACGATGTTGCCAACTCTCTCCGATTAAAGTCAAAAATATTGAATGAAGAAACTCTACAAAAAACGTTCTCAGCAAAAATAGACGAAAGTGAAATAAATGACGCCTAAGAACTCTAGAAAAAAGACGAATTCCGAATATACAAAATATATAATTCTAGTTGATCGACCAAAAATCTACATTGTAGGCATGTGTTAATTGGACAAATCGTATAATTATAGGTGCTTCCAACCTACTGGTATTAATTTTCAAATTTAACAAAAGTCTTTGTAAGACTTACGCCTTGTTTAATCTTTTTCCTAACTTGAATTTTTTTATATTTTGTGCTCTTTGTATTTTTGTGCTTCTGTTATCAACAACAGTTGTAGCGTTGTTCGCTAGCAGCCATTTGATTGCTTGCCCTTTCATTCTCATTATTTTTATGGACAATAATTATGTTAATGGTTTCTTAATATGACGTCACATTCTCTCAAACGTTTGCAAATCGGAAACATATACAGAAGCACAAATAGTCCGTAATAAGCTCCTATTTTGACTTTTGAAAAAAATGATGGACCATCTTGTCGTCTAGTTGTCTCTGTTAGAATGAAGATCACTTCAAAAGTATTCTCATTAAATATAAATGAAACGATATATATATCCATTTCTTAAAAGGATTAGTAATTGCAAACCATACAAATACATCCTGAATGCATTGTATTAAGCCGATTTTAAATTGTTTATTGTTTATCTTCTTCAGGAATAACAAAAGTTATGATTTAGAAAAGAGAATATTTCTCTCACGGCGAGTTCTTGCTATTTCCATATTTCATTTAACTTATAAATTGATATGAAAAAACGATTAGTTAACACTACTTAGATACATAGCAAACGTTGGTCAAACGTTCTTGCGTATCGTACGTATTATACGTCTTCTGCCACGCGCACGTTGTGTGTGAAATTAGAAGCATTGGGTAAAATTAGCATTTTCTGTCGAACAACAACAACAAGTATGAAAATCTATACGAATGAAGGCAATCCATTTGGATTGAAACTGCAAATTTTGGCGAAACTGGCCAAATGTGAGGTGACAGTTGAAAAGATTGGCATAAACGGTAAGCCCCTACCATCCAAATGGTATAACTTTTATTGACTGTTAATTCATTCAATTCTTTTTATTTATAAATGCAGATGATAAAACCAAAAATTTATTATTATTACCAACGCTGGAATTGGACAGTGGACTCATGTTGTTTTCTACCAACGCTGCTGCAAAATATTTTTTCCCGGATGAAGGTGAAAAGAGAGATGAGGTACGTGACCTTTTTTATATACTTTGAAAACTTTTTATCAATTTTTTACTTTCCAGTGGCTTGAGTGGTCCGTAAATGTTCTGGCACCCACTTTAGTCAATCTCACAGGTGTAGGTCATCATGCCAATCCACATGTTTTACCTATATTAAATATTTTGATTAAAAAACTTGAAGATCGCCTGAAATCTTCATCCTATTTAGCGGGAAATAGTGTCACTGCAGCTGATATTTCAGTCTGGTCTCTTCTTACGCCGGATAACATTTTAAATGATGCGAAAGATATTAATTGTTTGTCAAGGTGGTGTCAAAATATTAGCGATTTACCTGAAGTTCAAGAAATTACGCAAAAGGAACCAATTAAGTCTGTGACTTTTAATGCCTTACAAAATTCTAATCGTTATGGTGGTTGCTATCATATTCCGATCCCAGAAATTGCTATGGCTCGCAAACATTTCGTTTGCAGGCCTCCTGAAGATTTAAAAGAACCTAGAACCGTTCTACCAAAGCCTGGGGAAAAAAACGTATTAATTACTTCCGCGTTGCCCTATGTGAATAACGTGCCTCATTTGGGTAATATTATTGGCTGCGTGTTGTCAGCAGACATTTTTGCTAGGTATTTACGCGGCTTAAGATGTCATTAAGGCAAGAAGTGTTAAATTTCATTGAATTTTAGGTATTGTCGGGCTGCTGGCTATAATACTTTGTTCATTTCTGGCACTGATGAATACGGCACAGCGACCGAGAATAAAGCCTTAGCGGAGAAGTTAACTCCCAAAGAAATATGTGACAAATATTTCGAACTGCATAATTCTATATACCGTTGGTTTGGCATAGGTTTTGATTACTTCGGACGGACAACAACACAAGAGCAAACTGAGTAATTTGTATTTTCTACAACAAAGATTTCCCGATTTCATGTTTTTTTCTACATCAATATTTAGAATAGTGCAGGAAGCCTTCAAAGATCTCTACAACAAAGGATTTATAAACACTGAAAGCGTAGAACAACTGCTTTGTGAAAAATGCGATCGCTTTCTTGCAGACCGGTAATGTGTGACTGTTTTTTGCATATCTAGATCAATTTAATTGTTTCGTCGTATCATATTAGTTTTGTTGAAGGCGCGTGTCCTCATCCTGGCTGCGGCTATGAAGACGCCCGCGGCGATCAGTGCGATAAGTGTGGCAAACTGGTAAATGCAACTGATCTGATAAGACCACGTTGTAAGGTTTGCAATACTGCTCCTGTCATTAGATCATCTGAACAAATGTTCGTAGATTTACCGAACATTGAAAAAAAACTAGAAGGTTGGGTAAAAAAATTTGAATATGGTTGGACAAATAACGCACGAGAGATAACTCGAGCGTGGTTGCGTGAAGGCCTAAAACCGCGTTGCATTACGCGGGATTTGAAATGGGGAATTCCAGTACCACATCAGGGTTTTGAGCAAAAGGTATTCTATGTGTGGTTTGATGCACCATTCGGTTACATTTCTATGACCAAACGTTATACAAAAGAATATAAGCAATGGTGGCAACCTTCTAAAGGAATAGATGTCGAGCTTTACCAATTTATGGCTAAAGATAACGTACCGTTCCATTCTGTGGTTTGGCCTGGCGTTTTGTTGGCCATTAATAAAGGTCATGTCCTAGTGTCACATATCATGGCCACGGAATACTTAAATTATGAGGACGGAAAATTCAGTAAAAGTCGCGGCATTGGAGTTTTCGGTAATGACGCACAGGTAAAATAATTTGCAAGCAAATGAAATCATTTTTACACTAACGAAGAAAAACGATTATGTGTACAGAGCGATAAGGCTTAAAAAAATCCGATGATCGCTGAAGAAAAAAGAGTATGATTTAAATTTTATCCTTCGTTTTGTGTTTCGTATCACAGGAGACGGGCATACCAGCTGATGTTTGGCGCTTCTATTTGGCTTCTGCACGTCCTGAAGGCCAAGACTCCAGTTTCAGCTGGAATGATCTGGCAGCCCGTAACAACTCCGAGTTACTCAACAACTTGGGCAATTTCATTAACCGCGCTCTAGTCTTTTGTGATAAATATTATAACGGTACTTTACCCGAAATGAATCTCAGTAAAGAGGACGACATTCTCTTGATGTTTATTAATCGTGAATTGCGTGGCTATATACAGTCGCTGGAAAAAGCTCGATTACGTGACGGAATACGGTATCTGTTATCGATCTCCCGTCATGGCAATGGCTACATGCAAACCCATCAGCCTTGGGTACTCTTGAAGGGCAATGAGCAACAACAGGCCCGTGCGGCCACAGTTATTGGTTTATGTTGCAACATTGCCTGCTTGCTGGCGAATCTTTTGTTTCCTTATATGCCGACAACAGCTCGTACTATCTTCCAACAACTTAATACCAAACAAACAAGTTTACATGCAGAGTATGTTTCTCTTATTAAATTCATTTATATACATCTTATATGTCATTTTCTTGCAGTAAGCCTTACATTGATATATTGTTGCCAAGCGGTCATAAAATCGGTAAGCCTGCACCGATTTTTACAAAACTTGAGCAGAATTTCATAGAAGAAATGAAAAAGAAATACTCTGGTCCTCAGATCTTAAAGACCACTCTGACAATTGGTGAATTGGAAATGGCTGTGAAAGCACAAGCCGATAAAGTGCGACAATTAAAAGCGAGTACTAAAGACAAGACAGTTTGGCAACCGGAAGTTAATATATTACTTAATCTCAAAAAGCAATTAATGGAGGCTCAAAGCAATCAAGCATCCTCTACTGGTGACGTTGAGACAAAAATTATTAATAATTCGGATGTTAATTAATGTTAGATTGAGTCGTAGGTAACTTTCGTTTATTTATTAGGCATTTATTTTGTTTCCATTGATTAGCAAAATTATATTAATTTAAGAATTGATTGTAAGGTATTCAAGCTTGCCTTTACTGCCTTTAAAAGGTTGTCAAAGCCGGCAGCACATCCCATATTTTAAGGTCGAATTTTCAGAGCGGAATTTTACAAACCAATTTCTAATTGCCCGGTCAGTTATCCGTCCTTCACCGTATGCGCGGCATATTTTTTCAGCTGTCTTCTGACGGCTATTACCTCGTTTAATTTCCCAGAGCTTTACATGTCGAATATGCAGTTTTTAACTCTCCATTTCAGTGGTCAAGAAAAACGGTTGATGTCAACATGCGCCACATAACACAGTTGACGGAAGACTAACTGAATATTCGTCTATATAGTGAAAAGAGGAACTCTTTTGTTTCGGTGACTTATAGTGGGTAAATACGAAATATAGACTCTACTTATCTGCATCGGAAGTTACCTATGACTCGACCTAAAAAAATCAAAGATTTGGACGAGAAAATTTTAAAACAAGTTCATCCGACAATTCGAAAGCCTGAAGTTGAGATTTTGTTATCATTGAAAAAAAAAAAAAAATAAATGCTCTAACCGGTGTTACTGAGACTCTGAGTAAAAATAAGAAGAATAAATAATTTTTTGCGATGCCTTTTAGTACACATTGCGCCGTATTTACCTCTGCTTTGCTCAATTGCCATTGAATTATGTTCAAAACTTTTTGTTTTTATTTATTAAAAGTTTGTTTTCAAATCAATGCCAGTTGATTAAATTAATTTAATCTGTCTTTCAAAACTTTGAAAACTTCTAGGCTTATATTAGGGGTAAGTGATAAAAGAAACACTTGTGTGTGCAAATAGTTTATAATATCAACCAACCATTTGTCGCTAAAATAAATCGAGTAATTTTTTCACATGTAATTCTAAAATACAATCAATTAAATATAGAAAAAGCAATATTCGCAACATTTGCAGTTATGCAGACGGCAGGACTGAATATAATATTAGTTGATAACAACTTTGATTTACTGAGGATTTTGTGTAGCATTTGATCTCATTATCGGTAAAAAGTTATTTGAACGTGAATGGAAATTACAAACGTGTTGGATGTTATGATTTGACGAAGCGTGCATTTCTTCACATTTTTAATGGTAAGATATTCTATTTTATTGTTCCGTTATTTTTCGATTTCTAGCTATATAGCACTTCATTAGAGATAATTGTATAAATTAACAATAGACTGAGTGAATGTATTTCTTTCTGGAATAGAAAGCATTTTACGTGCTTGGAAGTCTCTTAAACATGTCTGTGTTCCTGTATTTTAGCTGTGCGGACGTAGATCTACCTTCTCGCGTACCAAGTGAGTGTTCGCGAGTTCAAGTCTCAAGTACGGTATAGTCTTCTTGGGTCGTAACTATATTGAGTGCTCAGCCGGTAAAGACATAACACTTGTCGATTGGACACACACTTCCACTGGGCTGCGGCCCGCCATCTCCTTCCTTCTTCCTCTTTCTTCTCTTCTTTAAGACGGTCCCATTCGTGTGACATGGCGACATTCCCCAATTGATGGGTCTTATTAAAAAAAAAATTGTGGACGAACTGCGGGGTCGCGTTAACTTTCTTTTAAATGCGTTATTACAATACGGGAAAAATTATTCATGCTCAGGCAAAAACTTTGTGGCCTCCATGGAAATAAAAGAAAAAAATCCTATGGACTGGCTTACTTGATTTTACATCTGAGGTTACTGTGAGGGCAGAATAAAAAAATGAAATATAATGAAATATTCTATCTAGATATTCTAGATAGTTTATGGGTGGGCATGACAGGTGCGATACAATCACTCATAAAACATGCGTTTTTTCTATTGTAAAAACCAACAATGCAGAGGTGTTCTCAACTTACGGAACAATTCCAATCAATTTAGCTCATTTTCAATATGAGCACAAAGCATGCAAAGAACTTTTCGTGTGCTAAATTTAAAGCCTTGCACAGATGAGCGAATGTGCATTGAACACAGGCGGGCAGACATAGATGCCTAGCCTCGTTCATTTCCATTGAATATACTTGCCTTTCTTTTCGCTCCAAACTTTTTGATAAAATAAATGTACCCAAATATTGGGGTGGTGGGTGTAAAAACCACTCCAAATTCTTCGTTTTTATGAAATTTTAAAGTGACGGGTTTCAGGGGCGTGGGTAGACGGACATGACTAAATTGAGTCTTCGGTGAAAGCTTTTATTTCAAGAGAAAATTTTATTGAAAGTATAGTCCATCGCTGCATGCACGCTTTTCCCATCTTCCTGATGGAATATGAAAATATGGAAGCATTCTTCGTCATCGTGATCTGAGGTCTTACCTTTTTCCTACCGTTGGTGTTGTTGTTGGATTCGGCTTTTGACACTTCTGATCTTCTATCGTGTTAATCTTTCATCACGCGTCACGGTTTGGCAATGTTTTCTTCGAATTAATTAGGAGATGTAAAGCATTTCTCCTTTAGCGATTTTTCCTTAACGTTACGTAACGTACACTTAGGTAAAATAACTTATACGTTTGCGTAAAGGTTTAAAATAATGCTTGAAAAAATCCTAGTTTGACATATGCTTATAGACAAATTAATGTCGTGGACAGGTAATGAATTGCTCATACAACTGACAAAGTCAGTACGTAAGTCGAAAACATTGGATAAATCCAGTTAAACTCCTTAGATAAGAACAAAACTATGCCACTTTATATAATATGCCAGTTTACATAGAACGAATGCCACGTTTGGAAGACTCCCGCTATTGGGCAACTGTTTGAGAGAGTCATTTGTAGTGAACCTTTACAAAAGCTATAACCGTACATCCCCCAGACTATTAACATGATTTTTTTTAATATGTAAAAATATATAATCACGAATCTAGAATCACGTTTAAGTTTCTGTCTACTAGTAAAACTTATCCATTCTTTTCCTTCCTATCTTTAATTTACACCTTCGAAGCCTTCTGCTGCATAAGTTAAGCAGCACTCTAATGACAGCTCCCAACACATTCAAGTTTGTAAAGAATGGCGGTCTTATTAAACTAACCATAAATAATTCTCACCAATTTCTCATTACATTCTTCAATAAACAAACCGCTCCTCTCCGGTTACAATTGTTTAGATTACCAGAATTGCAATTTAAGCGATCTGAACGAGTGCTGACTGGAAAGAACTGGTCATCGCTTTCTAGAGACATGAGTCAAGTTCGAAATATCTTTTTCGTATAATAAAAAATAGAATGTTCCATAAGAATATAAAAAAGCCGATGTATTTAATTTATTTACCTTATACCTTCGAAGTGGTTGGAAGAGAGTTCACGATATTTAATAATAAAGGCAACGCGGAAAATTGCGGGGAATAGCTTAATCTGCAAAAGTTGATTAATTGGTCAGAGTAGAATTTCTTGATGAAATAATCTAAGAAAAGAATCGGAGGGTATTCGCGAAAAATATGAAATGTTTCTGCGAAAATGTCAAAGTTAAATTGAAAAAAAGACTGACCTTAGAATGTACAATATTTGAATTATTTATTTTGTATTGAAGGGAAGAGACTATATAATATATACATAAGCAATAGAAAAAGCAGACAGACATAACATAACTAAAATTGCATAAATATTCGTTTAAGGCTTAAATTGTTATTACTATTTCATCTTACTACAGAAGTTACTCTTTATACTAATATTACGTGTTAAGCAGTTAATTAAAGTGCTTGATATATGCAATTGTATGTAATGTAATGTTATTATTATTGAAGGTGTCTTAAATTTCATCTTTTTAACACTATATGTACAAACTTCTCTTAAAGGACTAGTATATTATAATTAAAGAGCTTCTCTTAAATTCTAACTAAATAAATAACTAGAGTATGCGTACAAGTAAGTTTAGCACAAATTTAAAAATTTCTTAAAACGTTTCCTCCTCTTTTTTTTTTTTTTCTCTAACCTATTTATCAAATTTTTATTGATGAATAACTCATTTACATTAGGCATTGAATAATAGCTACTTGAAGAATTTTTTTGCGGTAATCATTTCATGTAGTAACTAGTTGGTGCCCGGCCAGAAGTGTAAGTGCTCATAGGTATGCCCTGCGGTCCTGGTATATGATTGCTACTCACATGTGAGTGAGTTGTAGACTGGTTTTGTGAACCATAAAGACGATCAACGCTGGTGCTGCCAATCCCGTTACCCGATGGTTCATAGTCAACATCGTAATAAATGCCGGATTGATTCTGACACGGAAATGTGCAATTAAAAGGAGGAGTCAACTAAAATGTGAAATTACTTACCGTTATGCTGCCATTACTTCGACTCTTTGGTCTGGGTACTTGAAAATTTCTTCCCAGCAAATCGGTTCGATCCTCTTCTTCACTTGAACTAGAATTTTCCAAAGCACGCATACCGTTCGAACGTGAACTTAATCCCAATCTTCTGGAAGAATGTGGATTCAAATCAAAAGTGTTATCTTTTTTTTCTAATAAAACCCGTTTATACCGCGGTAAAGGTACTGGTGGTGCCCCCGCCATAGGACCAGTTTGATGCATTTGCTGCATACTGCTTTGCATTGATAGACCACCTATTGTGTTACTGATAGCAAGGGCCTGAAGATTAGGATATGCAAACATGGCGGAAGACGGTCTGGTCGGTCCTCCAATTGGTTCAGCCTGCAATTACCAACAAAATATCATTTCCATTATTCTAAAATGATGCGTCCAAATTGTATCAGTTCTACGTACCGCATAATGATTACTTTGAGCCATAACGTCTGCTATTTGAGCCCAACGCATGCGATCCTCTAATGTTACCTGATATCCGGGTTGCGGTAGAGCGGACGATTTGAGCGGTGCGGCGCTCATGTAACCAAATATTGGTGAGCCAATAGCGTTCTTCTGTTCACGCTGCCAGCGACGCGACCACATTATCAAGCACACTAATGTCAGAACTATAATAACCACAGCAGCCACTGAAGCTCCAATAGCGACACCCAAAACTTCACCATCTATTTCGCATTGACCACCGTAATGACTGGAATCACAGACACATATTTGGTTTCCGTCGTTGCTATAACCACAGGTACCATGGCTATTGCAGTAGGTATCCGGACACGACTGGCATTCCCGTCCAGCTCGATAAGGTTGATCAGCCCATGGATCCCGGGTACCAGGCGGGCAAAGACAACGAAAACTACCCCATGAGTTGCTGCAAGTAGCACTGGGATGGCAATCATTTAAATGCTGCGACTGACATTCGTTGAGATCGCGTAACGCAGATATTGCTCCTTCGGGTGTGGTTACATATAAAACTGAATTGCCGATGTTGTTGTTGCGCCTATGCAAAACTCCTAATAAATGTTTCTGGACATCACTACGTAAGTTTGGTCGTAACGTTTCCACGCTTTCATCCAACTGGAAATTAAGATTTCTTTAAATTAAAATGACGTTAAAATTCCTTTGCCAAACTCACCTTAATAGTTAAATTAACAAAAACTCCGCTACCGCCTAGACTGGGTTCACTGCGGTAAATATTATTCACACGGGCCTCCATAAATTCATCTGAATACGGTGTCATAGACATGGCAGAATCAATCTTTTAAAAGAATGTAAATTTATTTAACCCTCCCATTAGTTTGAGTTGAAATAAAAAAGTTATGATAATTAGATCATGATGTGATGATCTTTGAATAAAAATGCGAAAAAAGATATATGCGAAAGGATACACGATGGAGGGAATAATACTTTCAAAAATTTTACGGCAACTCACAGGTAATTGCACGGATTAAGCAACCCGCCGTGTCTGTCTTTCCGGCAAACTGAAAGATGGTTTTAAGTAACTCTTAAGGGACGCGAGTACTTTAGTAAATAAAAGTTTAATCCTTAATCTAACCTTTACATTGTTAAATAATCGAAGGAAAAGCGACACCTGTTGGTTTCTTGTTTATTATGGGTACGGCCGTAATGTAGTTTAAACGATTCTAAACTTAATCCGACAAGCGTGAAAGTAAATAGTGTGGGAGCCAATCAATAACATATTCATAACAAGATCCGACTTAGAGGCTCTCATTTATTGAGTATTATTAACGATGAACTTAAAATGTGCCTGTCTGAGTCGAAATCTTAAATCTTCTCTTCTTCAGATAGAGCTTTGTAATGTGAAATTCGTAAAAATAATACAAAAACGAGCTTACGAAAATGGATTTTAATTTTCTGTACTTACAGCGCGGATAGATTCGTAACTCAGTTGCCCATAGGGGTCGCTATTGCGATCAGCTAATTTATTGTCCCAAACAATACGATGCTCATAAATACGATCAATTCTCATACTTATATAGAAAGTTATTACGCGGCGACAAGGCTCTCGATGTTTACGCCTTGAATAGCCTGAAAGAAAATTAAGTGAATGACGCCTAGTAGGGCATTTAATGGTTCTTACCTGGTCTACAATGACAACTTGAAACGCCATTTTCCGTTTTGCAGTATTCATGTTGAGCTTGATCACATGTTGAATCGTCACCTACGATACATGTATCTATACGTACCGGCGGCTGTGTGGTTCGTGGTCTGTAATGAGGGCGAGAGGACGATACTGCAGTTGTCGAAGTCGAGACCGCTTGCTTAGGTTTGAAACTATGAGCTTGGGTCACTTGAAAATCCACAATCTCTGTTTCAGCTACACCATAATTTGGCCCGGATGTAGGCGTTTCTAAGTTTTCAAGCTCGTTGTTGTCTCCACTACCAGTACTGCTACTACTACTACTACTAATGCTGTCACTCGGCGTTTTATTTGGAGTTGTTGACGTTTGAGATGGTATCATTGTTGCAGTCGCTGGGCTGGTTTGAGTACCAATAGGGACACCTGTGGGATCACCAAAGAAATTGATGTAAGTACGCTTACCATCGATCGAGACGAAATTTTGTTCACCTGAAGCGGATACTATTACATCGGATCCACCATAGGAACCATATGGCTTTATGTTGATAGTTTGCTGGGAACCACCCTTCGAACCAGGTCCTTGAATAGCCGAAAGTGTTACATCGAATATTTCACCATAACCGGGTGGTAAATGTTGGCGCGTGGGTTGTATGTTAACGTGAGAAATTGGCGGACGGGATGATGGTTTTGGTTGTTGTAAAGGACGTTTTGGACGTGGACGACCTCCTGGCAAAAATTCAGGATCATCTAGTACAATACCCGGACGTGATTGATACTGAGTTGGGAGAGTGGGCGTTGTTGGGTGGACATTAGAGGATTGTGGTATAGCTTCGGTGGTAGTAGAAATAGTAGTTGAGGTAGTAATAGTAGTAATTCTGGAATATGAAGTAGTAGTAGCAGTAGTAGAGGGTGGGGGAATTGGGGTTACTGTTGTTGGCGTTATTTCACTTTGTAAGTATGTTAAATTAGTTATGCCGCTAAAATCAGCCGAATCGTAATCATTTACGAGAAGCGGTTCCGTAGAAATCGTAGAAACGGTTGCCGAAGTAATTGACGGTTGCGAGGCGGAAGTCGTTGGTTCTATTAAAGCGCTTTGAAGCTCAGGCGTTTTGCTTGAGGTCATAAAAATTACCTCTTCTTCGGTTAAATGATCGATATTTATATCTTCATCTACAGGCACTGCCAGATGAGTATAGGTAGACGAGGAATGAATTTCAGATTGCGTTGTCTCCGCAACGATTGTTTGTTTTTTCTTGTCTTGTATTTTGTGTTTATTGGGTTTCTTTTTTGCAGTCATTTCTTCTTTCTTTGGTGGAGAGGATGGTGACTGTATTTCTTCATTTATTTCGTCCGCAGGTTTATTAGAAAATTCAGCTTCACCGTCGTTGTCCGACACTTCAATGTATTGTGTGTTAAGATCTTCGTTTGAAAATTCCGAATCGAAAGTTGTGTCCGTAGGTAGAGGATTATCTGCCGATTGTTCAGCGTCTTCCTCTTCGTTCGGAATCTCTTCGTTCATAGGTGATGATGGGGTAGCAGGAAGGCGAGAGATATGCTCTTCTTCTTGAGGTGGTTGCATTTGAGGTGATGGTAAAGGCTTGTATTGGGGTATAGGGCGTCGACCGCCTACCGATGTTGTGCTAATTGGCGGCCTAGGTTTATTACGATGCCATGGCGGACGATTACTTACGAAATTTGGACGATATGGTACGATTTGTTCTGGTATCGGTACGCCGGTTATAAAAGGTCGATCAGGTCGATCAAATGGATAGGGGGGAGGGCGTATAGAGGTTACTCCACCTGATGGCTTATGCCCATCATACTCCAATGGCATTGTTTGAACGTCAGAAATACGCGGTGGACCACGATTGTTGATACGACTAGCGGTTGGTCGACGTATGCCTTGTGTATTGGCATGAACATTGACGTTTCCATTTAATAATTTAACAATACCAGTTATAATGTCTTGAATATCAGGGCTAGGATTTTGACGGGCATTATGAGCTATCGCTGTAGCAGTAGCTACTGTCGAGGTCGCAATACTCGTCGTTGGATTGATGAGGGACCCCGACGTGATTTGTCGAAGGTCCCCATTTACTAAAAAAGAACCGGTCGTCGTTCTAGCATCTAAACTAGATGATTTTAAAGTTTTCCCACTACGAACTTTTTGCGTAGGCTCAAAGCTATTTTTTTCCATTTCCAATGTTCCGGTCGGCTTTATATTATATTGGAAATAACGACCAGCTGCGGCCTCTTTTTCACTCTCGCCTGGAAAGTTAACATTATTAGGGCCAATTTTCGGATAATTATCATTCAAAATAGGCTGAGCCGAACGCATTACACGAGTATGCTCTCGCGTATCATTATCTAGGCTAGCTTGTGGTTCGGGAGCATGTCTAGTTGAAAAATCACGCATTGTAGTTTCTAGTTTGACCTTTGACCTGCTAATCAATGGATTTGCTAAAGATCCATGAATATGACTGTTGGATTTTGGTGATATTTGTGATATGTCTTGGACACATTCTAAAAAAAGTAGAGAATTGGGGGAAATATCTAAATTAATAACTTTATTCAAAACATACTTTTGTCGAATGCAAAATGTTACGATACGAATGTTGTGATTGTAACAATTCCACTTTTTTATACCCACCACTGTAAGATCGGGGTATACTCATTTTTTTTTTCAAAAGTGTAAAATTCAAAACGTAGCTTCATAAACCCGTCCGCCTGTGTGGTGTGTGTTTTTAGCATTCTCCTGGTCGCAAAAATGAGGATATCGACTTCAAATTTGGTAGAAACATTGGAAGTTTCTGTATTGAAAATGAACTAAATTGGTCAGAGCAAAGGCGCGCAATGGAGCGGAAGCTTAACGCAACTCCGTCTTCTTTAACAAAAATTTTTGGATTTTTGCTTGTTACTCGGAAATTATTGAAGTTAGAAGGTTGAAATTTTCCACATTTGCTTTACGAGACATTTTATTTTCTAGGTCCAAAAGTGGAAGCAATCGGCCGTGTCCACAAAAAGTTACGAATAATTTAACTTAATTTTTTCCACTTTTTCGAGGTTTAATGCTTATTTACCACAAAACAAACAGAACAAAAAATTTAAAACTATTTTGTACACTCCTCAAGTGAAGAAATATTATTTGCCTAAAAATGGGTTAATTTGAAAATGAATATGGTGGACATCGCGAATAATTTTTTCTTAACAATACCAGCGATATAGGTATCAAATAAAAGAACTTGGAGAGTAGAATGCGAAAAGCATAGCGGTGGGTATGCGAGATTCGGCCCCGCCGAATATGAGTTTCTTACTTGTTTTTTTTTTTTTAAATCCACATTGTTTTTAGTCATTAATGCTAATTATGGCAGAAATAATAACCAGAACTATAATTACATGAGTAAAATAAAGTTATGCTCGTTTTTAAGTGAAGTTTCTTTAATGTAATTAAGTACATGAGGACCGCATTACCCTTAAGATAAAATAAACTGTCAAGCTATCAAGCAGATAATGATGACAGCTATGAGATGATTTAAGCGCTGGATAGCGGGTACTGGCCTGAAGTATTATCGTTGTACGTACAACTGTAATAAATTTTGTTTTACATTAACTTTTAGAACAAGAATTTCTACTTCAAGTAAGAATATTTAGAATATCTTTAAAATAAATCGATGCATAAATAATATGAACAGCACAAGTTTGAAGGGAAAGTCTTAGGAAAAAATCTCCTCATAATTGTTATTATAGCTCATTTCGTTTGTGCTCTTATTACACCCTACGTCATCTTTGGTACAGGAGTGTATCAAGTTCCTGTGGATGTACGCAGTACGCAGAAAGACTTAAAATAGAGTCACCTATTATTATACCGATCGATTGTGAATCACTTGCCGAATTGATCTAAGCTTGTCTGTACGTCTGGCTACCTGTTCATCTTGTTTTCTTGTGTTCCCTTAGGTCGCGATTGAGACATTCTGATGAAACTTAGTACACCGACCTGTTTTAACATAAGGACAAACACTAAGGGCCGTTTTTTTACTCCCCATATAACGCCTTGTTTTAAGCAAAATAGTGCAGAGTATTCTGAATGGGCCGTGTTCCTCTAAAACGTCTTTTCTTGTTTTTTTACAAATCTCTAATAATTGTTTGTATTGTTATCGTGAAGTAGTGAAGTGTACGTTGCCGATGCCAAGTGTTCAGTGCATTTAAATTTGTTGTGACTATTGTTTGTTTTCATTGGAAGCTCTAGTTACTTATTGGTATTTGTAGATCTAGATTTTTTTCCTCGAATTTGATTCATTAAGTGATTTTATGTTTAACTTTATTTATAATACCATAAACGAAATCAGATTCCAGCAGTCACACTGTTTTTATATAACATTGATAAAAACTCACTTCTCTGACAGTCCTACTGGCCTATAACTCTTGCAGAGATTTTTATGCCAAATGGATGAATGACATAAAACACGTTTACGTTTTGGTTATCTTTTCTTTAATAGTTTCGAACGGCCTTTGCATCACAGATACGCACACGGTTTCACAAAAGTGACAATTAAAAAATATCATGTTTTTTTTAAATTTATAAATTTTTTCCATAAATAAATAATTGCAACATAACAATTATTTGTTATTTTTTCTTCTGAGAGTGCAGATGGTGCTGGTAAGAAACCTGTCTACAAGCCTTTGCCGAACACGTTTAATGAAAGTGAAAAATTGATTTTATTAAAAGACATTGAGTTAATTATTCCAGCAGTGAAGTTCATTTAAATAAAAGGTAAAACACAAAACAACAAAATTGCAACTGGTTTTATATCACAATTAATGCTATAACAGTTATGTTGGATCTATACAACTTTTACATCAACAATCGAAAACCGATGGTATTTTTATTTTTATTTTGTACGTAAGCAATAAAATTTAAAACAATTTTTTAGCGCGAAGTTTATCTCCATTTCAAAATAATTAATTACTAAATACATTCATGTACACATATACCGATAAACCTCCACATTTAATTATGTGGCCAACTGACGTCTCTTTCATTGTACTAAGTTGTAGGTATAGCTGTATGATAAAATATGACATCGTATGGTGGACGCTAAAAATGCATTTTCGGACGACGAAACTTCGCTTTATGATATCAGTGCAAATCAGAGGTGGGCAACTTTTTTGATTAACGAATCAACTTTAATTTGCATTTCACGGCGAGGCCGAGAACAACGTCCACAACTACTATTAAATATTAAACATTCTACATCAGTTTTCACATCACATCACACGTACAGCTGAGCTGGTGTTGGGGACAAACATAATTTTTTTTTACATGCAAACAAGCGAAAATAATAAAGTGCAACCAGGCCCATTAAATACCCTACAACACCCTATTATTATTCATATAATGATTATCCAAAATAGAGTTTTATATAAGAAGAGGTCGAAAAAGTGGTTCGATCCGACAAACGCAAGTGAAAACAATAAAATGAAACTGGGTTCATTAAGTACCCCACGCCATACTACAGTTATTGATAAAACGACTTTTTAAAATAATACGTTATATGGGAAGGGGTCGAAAAAATTGTTCGATCCGAACCACTTTCAACAGCGTTTGTCCTTGGCCTAACATATGTCGGTTTACCAAATTTTATCAAAATGTCTTAAAAATTGCGACCTATAGGTTAACCGCAAAAAAAAAAACACGAACAGAAAAGCTTACATCGACGAAGGAAGTGATTCTAAATCGATCAGTATAGAGGAAGGTGAGTCTATCACAAGTGGTTCTAGGTATTACGTACATCCGAAAAAAATCAACATATCCTTGTACCACGAGTGCTGGGATGGGATATAAAACTCGTATATTTGGTATGACTTTAAAAAAAAAACCTTTCTTTATATGACCAATTACTCAGAGAATGACTTATAATTGTAACAGCATCATAGTCAGAAGTAAGTAGGTAGAGAGCGATAGATAGGTGTATCTTGGATCGATGTGTCATGCGTTTGCCATCCAAGCTTTAGGTGTAGCTACAGCCATACAGCAATCTCCCTTAAAGGTCATATTCTACCGCTTTACATTATAATCGTCCTAGATTCTTAATTACCTATATTCGAATTCCTTCTATCTGTTCTACTTTTGGAGCCGCGATTTATACTAGTCTCTGTCAAATGTGGCTAATATACCTAACCTCATTTTTTATAGGAATTACTAAAATTACAAAAATTGCCATGAAATGTTAAAATTCGGTGTCCGTAGTTATGTATACATTCTTATATATATATATTGCATATACATTGTATACCGAGTTAGAAGATTCTACCAAAATGCCGACGTAATCCCTTCTTAAATACGTGGGTATAAGACAAAAACTTGCAGCAATCTCGGATAGAAGCGATAATTTCATCGTATTTTGATCAACAACTTAAGATCTTTGTAGGTGAATTTCCGAACAAGTTTAATATCGTCATTTGTCTGGTCCACCGACAAGTTCGATCTAAAAGTGGTCGCAACCAAGTCGGCAGCTATTGGTATATATAAGTATAAGCACATCTTCGATAGCAATCCATATACAAGTAATCCCTAACAGTTAAATAATGTTGCAATCGCTATCTGAAGCATAGAGATAGAAAATCTAGAGTATTCCACGTCCGAATGGTGGATGGACAAAAGGGAAGGCAAACGTGGCTACACCAAGTCTTTTGCAGGTCGTCAAATTTTATTATAAGAAATTCTTTTAGAAAAATAATCAACTTTGTTTTGAGATTTCGTTTAGGGCTTTGCAAATACCAGCTGCTTAATGCATGTTTTCACTCTTAAATGCCAGTGCAATGCTTTTACAAAGAAAGTTCACTAAAGAACCGCTAGGCAAATACCGCACACTCCCTAATACCAATAAGAATGTTGCTTTGCTTTGTTTTATTATAAGCAAAGAAAAAGACTTGAACGATAAATATAAACTTTTATAATGTAGAAAACAAACCGCAATTTATATGCGAACGTTTAAAATCTGTACAAGTTTTTTAATGTTAGAGACCGAGACCACTTATCGTCCAAATGGGGAAAATGCAAATCTACGCTACAGGTGGAGTAATATTTAATAATAATTTACTAAATATTCCTAAACGCAAATACCTTAACGAGTAAGTGGAAAGCTGTAATTGTTCGCTACTGATGGATAGAGGTACATACGTTCGGCCCTACGCTTATATACATTACAATATATAGTTAACATATATAACGAGTGTATACCGTCTTCATGAGATACCATTTCGAGCTCGTTTAAGTTCATACCCGGTTATATTTTTTTGTTTGCTTTTGAAACGCCGATGGCCGCAAAAATTTAGATGGAAAGCTAAATCTCTGCGTAGACATAGATCACTCATGCCATCAATAGATGAAATAGTACGACATATAATCTAGGGCATGTAACGGTTGACAAAGACAGTTTGCAGATAGTCGTCTATAATAAACTTTTTTACTTTTTACACCTGACACCACTGCTACAATTTGTGCGGACGTACTTTGGCCCAGGGACGAAATCTATTGAAAATGGTTCGAATCAGATCACTTTTTCGATAGTTGCGTCATGTGAATGGCTTAACTAATATGAATAAGTGTGCAGCGGTGTAAGGTATTTAATGATGGACCGTAGCTTATGACTTGTTTTGATTTGTTGAAAGCTGGTTGTAGCGAGCTACGTTACATATTGTTCAAAGTAAATCACTTTTTCTAATATTAATTTTTTCTAAGAGTATCTGCATAGGCTGTTGGCTGCTAACTAACAAACAAAACTATAGAGGTCGACAATGTTGAATATTATGACGGCATTTAATATTTCCTTATATTCACCTACGAACGTTGCGTATATGTGAATACTAATTTTCCCTCGTCACTTATCTATTTAATTATCAACATAAATTTACATTAATTATTCAACAAATGTTTAATTTCTTTGTATTTTTAAACAAATCCTTGATTTGTTTTCATACGAAGACCCAAAGCGGTTCTCTATAACAACTGTGTTGTCTGTACGTATACACTGCGCCAAAAGAGTGCAAACGTTAACAGGCACATGTTTTATTTCTTTTTGTACGTGATAAATAAATTTTATTTGTTATTGCGTAACACATCGTTAAAATTCCATACTTTAAGCGGTACATATATCAGCGTAAAACCGACTCCTATGAACACGTACCCTAATAATCGGCCATCAAGGTGACTTATGTCAGTTTTTTGTTATTTTTATTTAATCATTCGTCATTTTCCACTCAAAAATTATTTCACTTTTTATTATAAAAGAGAAAAAATTCAAATATTGAATATGTTGTAAGTTTCTATTCAAATGTTTTAAGTTAAAGCCGCCCTCCTTCATTTCTGTGCTTATGAAATAATCATGCCCTACACGACTCGCGATGTGGATGTACTCAACATCCAAAACGACATGAGATAGACCTTTTATTGCTCCGAAAATTATTCTGAAGTGATGTAAACTTGTCTGTCCATCTGTCCATCTTTCAGGTTTTCAACGCAGAGGCTGCAATATTTAAGATGTTTTAGAACAATTTGACATGTTTTGCGAACGCTTTGAAAATGGTTGGGATGGACCATCACTTCCCATATAACGCGTTTTTTGAAAAGTGAAAACCTGTAGGGTGATGACCCACTAAGTTGTTTCTACTTGTTATGATAAAAATTCTAGCCAAACCTCAAATTTTTATATTATACATCGCAATTCGATAGCAAAGAAAACATTGACTCTGATCGGATTGCTGGTTACGGTTACGGTCAGAATGATATTCGATTTTCGGATTTGAGACGCTATCAGAGACTGTAATGAAAATAGTGCACCATAAATTTTTCGAAAATTATGCTGAAAGGTTTTTTCGCCATTTATTTATTTATTTTTTTTTTTAAATCAGATAGTTTCTAAAATAGAATGCTTCATGCACTTGATGCGAAAGTTCCAAGGTAAGCGGGTCAGCTAATAAGCTAGAATGAAAAGGGAATAATAAACGCTTCTACGTAGCCGTGGATGCGTTGAATGCAGCTCACACAACAGTCTTCGCATTTTTCAACTCACATCGTTAAACCTATTATGGATAACTATAATTGCAAAAAGACCGAAAGAGGCCTTTCCAAATTAATAAATGCTTTTATTTTTACCGGAAACTTGAAATGAGATTCCGTTAAAAAAATTATTATAAATCTTGCAATTGATGAATACAAGCAAGCAATCCTTTGTCATTATTTGGTTTGAATGTAAAGCAGAAAAAACGCAAAAAAAAAAAAAAAAACATTTTGTAACAAAGTCAACGATAGCGACAAAAACAACCTGAAAGTCGTTTAATGTTAAAACCAGTTTCGTATACATACGTAGATATGAATTTTTGCTCTAAGAATTCTATTTTGATTCTATTTCTTGTTTTTTCTATCTATGGTCTCATCTAGTTTCTGCACACATCTAGAAATTCAATCGGAGACGGTTTTTCGCGCCACGTAACATTGACACGTACTTCTCTTGAATCCTTTGTTTTTCTTTATCTTTTAGTTTTTGTTTTTTTTTTCCCCCCCCATTTCAAGTTTTTATTCCTTCAGTTCGTTAACTCTTACTTTACGTTCTTAAACTTTTGCAAAGAGAGAATAGTTTCGTTTATACGACATATTTGTACATTTTAAACTCAAGTCGTCACTGTTGTATTCAAGAACCTGTTGCTCTATCATACGAAATGGCCAGTAATGGTAATATTAGCTCTACATTTGGTTGACATTGTTTATTTGTATTTTATTAACCCATCATCTAGCCATACATTGCTTACGGTATAATTGCATTTGCTTATGTGCTCTTGTTGGCCATTTAATGGACTCTAATGTTGTGGATTTTCATTATACGAACGAGTTTTCATTTAAAGTTTTCTTCAAAACAAACAAAATGTCCACATGAAATCTATTAGAAATCGATACGAAATGTAGATCATTATAAAATAAAAATAAACATTGCAACAACAACAACAATAGCAACATATTAATGTTAGTACCATACATTATGTTCCATGTTCCAATTAATGCTTATTTATTGGTCACTTTTATAATTAAGGATATAGTGGGTATTGTGAGTGTGTGTTTAGTCTACTAGTCTACAGGCACAAGAGACTTGAGAAAAAGTTCAAAAATATTTTAGGCCGGATCTGTTAAAATAAGCATTACCTTTTTCTTCTTTTCTTATTGCGATCAATTACCCGATTCATGTAGTACGGAGACGGTTAGGTCAGAAAGATGAAAGTGGAATAAAAAGGGAGGGGGGTAAAGGTAGTGGACTAGCGACTAACTCTGTAAACTGTGGGCTTTTGCCAACTAATTACTCGCTGTAGCTACGACTGAAGTAAATCTATCGCACTGAGATATGGACTGGCGATCACCGACTTGGCAATCGCGTGAATGGAAATGAATTCCAACCAAGTTTTTCAATTTCAATAATTCTTGTAAATATGAATTTTTGGAAACAGCAAGAAAAAGCAAAACAGAACATGATAAATGCTGTTAATTAATAAGCAGCAATAAAAAGATGACATGGCTATGACCCAAATTATACTGGAATGCCAAGCTAACGATGAAAAAGAAGAAAAACAGAGACAACGGTTAAGACGAGACTGCGAAGTGCCTAACTAAGCGTTAAACAAGTTAATGACGACTTTAAATAACAGAAAAACAGCAATGATTAATAAATTCATTTGCGACAGCTGTGCCAACGTTTTTACAAATTATATTAGCATAAGAAGTTCGAAGATAAAACCACGAACACTTTGTTAATCAATGACTTCCTATTTAATTAGATTAGAATTAAGATTTGTTGTTGATTTTATGAATTGAATTATATTCTGGCTCACCCTGAGCCGCTAACGCTGGTCTTTTTCGCAACAGTACATCGTTTAAGTTGTTCACTTGACGACTTGATTGTACACATCTGCAGTAATAGTTTCTATGCCTGAAAAGTGAGTTTTTCGAATTTTACTATGAAGCAATTATTTCTAACTACGAGAACATGATGAAACACATAGTTACACATCATTAAGCCTAGATCTGTGCATATAATTCGAAAACAATCGAGCACTAAAGCGAATATCATACAAAAAGTGAACCAAGCCGAAAAAACCGCATCAAAAGTCAAGGTCACGTTAGCACTTCTCTCCGACGGTATAATGTATACGATGTATTACGAATTTCTTTTGCTAGAGCAAAGTATTGGGAAAAAATATTACTTGAGTGTTATAAAGACGACGAAGGCGATAAAATGTAATGGACTCAGTTGGAAGAATATTTTTCATTGTATACATAAATTCGCATTATGTTTTGATCACAATTAGAATTATTTATATAATGATATAATTAGTCGCCAAGTAATAAATAGAATTTTGGTTTGTTAAACTGATGTGAGAAGCTTGGATCATGCGAAATGATTTTCCAAACCCCATCCCATCAAATTGTTACGAGAAGAATTGAATCTCTATATGGTAAAAATGTCTAATTTTCAGGATTTCATGGTGAGAATTGGTCCGCTATAATAATGTGGCAGAGAAATTAATCCTACCAAATTTGGATGATGTCGGTGTACTTTCGGATTCCATCCCATTATAGGGATTCTCATGAATAGTAAGCCCTTAGTGGCAATTAGAGGTGATCATTAGCCGGAGGAAATTTGTGTCGCATAAATCTGTCTGTTAGACCCCGTCATCTACAGGGATTATCGTGAAAAGTAACTCCTCATATAGTGGTGCAGTTTTTGTAGTTTTTATGATGCCGATGACATGCGAAGAATAATAAAGTATTTAGCTGGTAAGCTCAGTTTGCCAAATTTGAATTACATTACTTGCCTCTCGAATATGAGGATTTTCACGAGAAGTCTAGCTTATGTGGCATTAACTCATAATGGCTAAGGTATTCTTATTATTTATGTTATTATTTTAATTTGTACAAGGCCTTATAGAGGAACAAAGATGATCACTAGCAAGCAGCCAAGACTATCCGCCCACTTTTTTTTTAATAAGCTTGACTGATGTGCAGGCATTTTCAAGTTGTGTATAGGGTTAGACGCTCTAACAGCGAGCCTTCGAATATGAGAATTGTTATGAAAATAAGTGAATAACTTTACTAAGCAAAGTGGTTTAGTGCAGTTAATAGTAGGCATTTATGTTTTGTGTTCATAAGTGCAATTTGACAGTTAGCCTTAGATAGTTTTAATATATTTTTGTCACATAAGAATCATGGGACCATCGCGTTTAGACAAACAGCCTCCGATCAGTAATTTTTTATATTTAAGTTCCTGGCCGTTATTCATAATACTATGCCACAGGCCAAAGTGGAAAAGAGTTTTTGGTTACACCCTACGCCACTTTTTAGTATATTAAGTTTGCGCGCGTGCATGCAACACCCGGAATGACTGGAGATCGACTGTGCTTTCTTTACACTGCCCTTTCTTTGTCTGCCATCTCTCCGTCTATTTTGTTCTCTTGTTGTTCAACCTATAGGCCGTAATTTTTCAAATATTTTGATGAAATTTGATGCACTGACGTATTCTAGTTCTATTGAAAATACTTCGCATCAGCCTACTTTTTCAAACACTTCTTGTATAAAAATTTTTATTTTAGAAAATCGCTATATTAATAATTGTAGAATGATGTAGGGCATTCAATGTTGTATTATGACCCGTCCTAGTGTTCTTCTTTGTTTTTTTTACTCAGTTTTTTAATTGATTTACGTTTTGATTAAGAAACAATGCTAGACAAATTACCAAATAATATCTCGCGCTGTTTAAGTTTAGTCATTGGTGTTTTGCTTTTCATGTTAGCTTTTGACTAAGATGTTAAGCCAAGCGTTTTACATAATTCTTATTAGGGGAATTATTATTCGTTTTAAAGGAGCATGTATGTTTAATTAATAGTACGATTAAAGCAAACACGTAAAAAAGACAAAAAGAAAGTGTTTCAATGTTGACAAACATCAAAAGAGACAAGCAATTAAAAGGAATGAACATGTGTTGAGGTGAAATAATATCTAGCGAGCAGATGGATCATTTCTTCAGTTTGTTTGTGAAAGAGCATTTTAAGTACTGGAAGAAAATTTTTTACACCTGCCGCTGCCGTTGGAGTTATGGGCAGATTAAAATACGTTTTTAGTTACATTTTTAAGAGGAGTGTGGACGTACAGAAGCCCTCCCTGAACATTAGTTTAGTCGTACAACCAACGTTCCTCGAATCCCTAATACTGATACCACTCTCAAGAAGGCTTCTTTGAAAAAATTCCTTTGAGTTCAGTTGTAATCCTTGTTTTTCAGTTTCTAAAAAAAATTCTTTAAAATCAGTTAAAATGGGCAAGTCACACTTGAAATTTCGTTGAGTATTGAGCCACTTTAGAGGCGCAGTCTACACGAGAAATATAGTTTCGGGAACAAGCCCTTAAGTAGTGGTTGATATTTGTAGTGTAGTGTTGTTGCCATGTATGCGTCGGAGGTATTTTTATAAGAAAAATGTAATGTTTGTCTTGTAACGAATTTTAGGAACACTCCACTCAAAATTGTAACCTTTTTTTTATAATTTTTGGCAATAAGTTAAACGCAGCTTTTTTTGATCATAGCTTGAATTCACGGCAATTTCTTTTCACACATCTTCTGAATAGTATATATAGAAAATCTGATCAATTCAATGGCTACACATTCAGAGGATATTCCCTGATTGGTTGATCAAATAAATATGAACTAAATAAAACTACACTAAAGCCTTATCCTTCGCTTTTTCCGACATTCGATAATTAAAGGTAAAAAATTATTTATAGATTTACTATTCAAAATATTGTCCATCGCTAAAGACTGCTTCTATTATCTTTTAGGAATAATATGAATGCCGTGCGACAGGAAGAACTGAGGTTTTTTGATGCTATACACAAGAGACACCATATTTGGTTATTATCGTAAGAATGAAAGCATCCATCCATATGTGAACAAGCAATAGGCCATCCTTTGAAACATGTGGTAATGGAAAGGAGTTCAGAACGTCTTCTAGTAGAACCTGGGAGGCTAACAAATTTCAGATTATTATCCGAAACGGGTGGAAATCATAATGAATAGAAGTAAAATTTCTAATATATATCTATTGCAATATTAATGCCAAGATTTTGGTGTCTTCCGATGAAAAGTCGGATATCACTTTGTACGGATGTACTATTAAATAACTGTTACTCATTTCAGCTTAACACGTAAGCAACGTTGACTAGACAACTGAAACACTTTGCCATCGATTCCCTTCATTATCATCATTACCGTCATTAATTCGTTTCATTAATTGTTAGAGTCATAAAAATATTTGCATCGTCCCACATAGTACAGCTTGGCCCAAACTAGAACAGAGAAAATATATTTTTACTACGACTACAACGCAAAGAAAATGTGATCTTAAAATATAGAAGCGGTTTTAAGAAGAAATTTCGTTTGAATTGTAATACACGCCTTAGGCAGCAGTTACCAGTGCTGTTTGCCTTTCTTTATTAGACTTAAAATCTTTCTTAAGTTAATACGGATCACATAAGCCGAAATATATTATTCTAAAACTGTAATAGACCATGTACTACACATCTACTTACAATCACTTGTCATTCGTCCCGTATTGAAATGCCGTCTGTCTAACTAAAGGAAACATTATCAAAAAACACGATAGGTAAAGAAATGTATAAAATGTGCATAATATACCCAAAAATGAAATCTTCATAATAATAGAAGCGCAAATTTTCCTATAAGAGGATCTTTTAAAACTTAAATTTTTGACTAATCGTAAACAAAGTCATCGACTGATTTTGTACATATTTGAATTTCACCTGATGAAAGCGAAGAGAAGCAGTTGTTGCATTGTTGAAAGAAAGGCTGTACATTACAATTGTGATAGGGAAGAGTGGATTGACAGGCGTCGCTTAATTGATGTTGTTATGTATGCTAATCAAAATTATACACAATTTACAGCAATAATGCAAAAGTATTCCACTGCCTTATGTGTGCCTTGAGATGGTCCTCATCGCGCAACATAAAAAACTGACGCATCAGAATTGTAAAAAGTTTCACTAAATTGTAGACATGGCAAGTGGTTTGTTAGACATTATACCACTTGCGGGACAAGGGCGAACTAAATTAGTGCGGATGTACGCAACACCCAGAACGAGTTGAGATGGCCTCACCTTTTATTCTACCGATCGAATCAGAATCACTTTTTACATTGACCTACTCAGTCTGTTCAACCTACAGCTTACAATTTTTAAGTTATTTCGATGAAATTCTGTACAACGGCATGTTCTAGGCGGACTACAAATGCATTGAAAATAATTTGTCCGACCACTTCCCATATGTAACCTTATTTTAAAAAGTCTTTAAGCGAATAACTTTATTAAAAGAAGCAGTGTAGGGTATTTAATGGTGGATTGTTTTCCACGATTTTCCAGTGCTTTTACTTGTTTTGGCTTTAAAGCTGCAAATTATATTTTTTTTTTTTTGCATTACGGACATCTTTTTTGAGGGATTGTATCCATTGTTCTGCTGAAATTCCAAATGATCGTCCTACAAACCTACATGACGTCCGTGGGCTTACCAATTACATGCAACAGACGAACCAACCCACGGCTTGAAGTCGATTCAGCGTCTCTCCTTTAACCTGGGCTTTATAAATCTCGAAAAGAGGATATCATATCACTTTACTTGGGTAGTGGTTATAGAAAAGAAGATTTATCATTTTTAAGAAGTCCTTATGGTACCTGCTCGGTAATCAAGAGTATAGTCCTATATTTCTATCTCAATTTTCGCATTCATATATTTATGACGGAAAGACAAGATGAGCTAAATTGATTCAAAATGTTAGCTTAATCATATATACATGCGTTAGGTGTTACAAACCGAAGCACAAATCTTGCTCTTACCTTGATAATAGATATGCTAAGAGAAATGTTTTGAAATTTCGTAAAGGTCGTTACTACTGCTTTAGACTGACTTTGGAAGAGTGGATATATTTGAAAATATAGTATAGGTAGAGTTTATGTGTTAGGGTGCCGAGATCATGCGGTCATCTTCGAAACGCTCTTTAATTAGATCAATCAATGGTCCGTCTCACTATCGGTTTCTTTACACATGTTCAGACATATATATAGAAAATGAAAAATTTACACTTTACGGAAATTGAATTATAACGAGAATAAGCGCCGAAGGCAATGCTCCATATACTTCATATTCATATATTGCTATGCATATCAATCATTTAAGAATAGGACGGAAGTTTGCTTAACGTACAATGACGTGCCGACCGTTGCGTTGCTTTGCTAAAGAAAAGTTCAATTTGACAGTGACCCATTAAATGTTGTCCTGTTTACTGCTTGTGTTAAGCAACAGGTAGAATGACTTCAGAAACTTGATTGGAAGTAGGTCAAGCAAATCTTCAAATAATCAAAAACGTTTGTATAAACGTATGTGTCATTTGGAGAGGCCGTTCAACTGGTTAATCGAAAACAAAAAAAATAAATAAATAAGTGAACCAAAGAGATTCAAAGAAAAAAGGCAAATGCAACAACAATAACAATACGATACATATGTAACACGTGTTTTGCATACAAAACAAAAAAAAAAAAATATGCATAAAAAGAAACAGAATTTTTTCATTTAATTTAAAAATTAAGAAAAAAAAAAAACAAAAAAAGAAAAGTAGTTTAGTATGCGAGTGTGTTAGTTACTGGTTTTATAGTTATTGTTACTTTTTCGGCTATATTGAGCCTTGACTTTAAATAAATATTTGAACCAAATACCAAACAGTCTCATATCAATGCTTATATTCACACCTAACCATGAATGAATGATTTGCGTTTCATGAGCTTATAAGGAATGCGAATTAATTACGATAAGAATTCATTATCTAATTATGATTTTTTGTATAGAACTCACTCAGTGAGATGCCACAGCTTGTGCGGTGCATTCGTCTTATTTTTTAAGTTTCTTTCCTCTCGCTATTCGCGTTTAATTGGTGAAAATTTAACGGTTTAAGTAACATATTTAAAAAAATAATTAAATGAAGATTTTCACACAGTTTCATTGAGTGCAGAGGTATTAATGATTTTATACCAAGAAAATCAAAAGAGTTAGGGATAAATTTCGAAAAAAAATATGTTTCGAGACCTAGTTTTTAGATTATTAGCAGCAAAAGCTAATAAGAAATTAACCCAAGCAAATTATGTGTAAGAAGCCCAAGTAACGGGACAGTTATACGCTTCATCACGTTAAAGCAAGGAAGAAACCGACAGTGCTTCCTTTTTAAATTTCGCAGATAAGGAATAAAACTTTCCAGGCCAACGTCACAGCTGAAAGCTGTAAGTGACTCATTGGTTTGCTTTATTGACACATTTGCAGACGAAGCTGAGTACGCAAAGACCAGTGTAAACTGGAGTAATCTAAATATTCAATTTTTGTTGTTGTAAGCATAACGTGTTATTATTTACCTACCGACAAATTAGCTCTATATCCTACACCACTTTTGATGCACGTTATAGTAAGTTCGTGCGGATAATAGCATGCAGCCAGACTTAGGATAGAAACACATTTTCCGAATCGACTTAACCTAGCCTGCCCTTGTCTGTCTATTTGATGTTTGTAGCAATTCCAGTACCTTCATGTTCAATCTATAGATTATCACTTTTGCGCCAAGATTTCTTGACGCAAGGACGAACCCTTACTGTGTGAGTACAATTTGTAAAAAATAAAATTTGTGTTCAACATGAGCAGATATGCTGGCAGTTGACCTGCCACATTTTTTTCGCTTTTGTACAGGAAAGTACAAACATTTCTTTCTTTCAAAATAAATGCTATTTCAAAGGCCTTCGATGACCTCCCTTTTGCATTGTCTACACCTGGCGTAATTTGAAAAAGTTGTTGAACACAAAAAAAAATTCTTTAAATTCCTTGGCAAAAATCGTTAGATAACAGTGCGTGACCTGGCATCATGTGAATAATGCATTTTATTGCACGGAACAATTTTTTGAATGGCTTTTCTCACATCCCTTCCATCGAAAAATCAACTTTTATACGACAACAAAGTGTGATTTTTAATATTTTGTATTAAAACTTCGTTCGTAATAGTTATGTGATGTAAAAATTGATTGTCTAATTGATTTTAAGCACTTAGGTCAGTTTGTTGGGATAAGATTCTTTCTCATGAAAACCTTTTTACGGCAACAAAATTTAATTTAGAACGTTTTAGGACGAAAATAGTGAGAAAGTATAGTAAGATCTTTGTCAAGAAACTTAATTTTCCTAAACTTGGTTGACTGAAAAGTACGCCTGTGCAAAAAAAGAAGCTACAGTGTTTAGTGCTTTGTCCCGAAAATGAACGACGAGTTGTCTTAGCCGTCAACCTTGCCGTACTATTTTCATTTGTTTTTATATTATTTTATTTTCGCTCATATACAGTTTAAAAGGTTCGAAACCTAACTGCATTGGATTAGTTTTAAATTAAATAAAGTAATTAATGGTAAAATTTGTGAAGAGATTGTGTTAAAAGTTATTGAAATCTTCGATGATATATCAATATTAATCATTGTTATAAGGTTTGTCATTTTTTCTTCTTCTTGCTCTTCGTGCGAACCAATCGCAAGAGAGACGCGACTTCTCGATACCTTGCATGGCAAGCCTATAAATTGCGCTTTACTATGACCGCAGTTACTCCGTGACAAGGTTTTATTAAATCTGTGAAACGTGCAGTTTGCATTCTTTAAGGGGTTAATCCCAGCATTCAAGCTACAGAAAAAAAATTTTTTCTTCGTTTAATAGATAGCTTGAATCACCTAGATTCTTCGTTAGCAGTACAAATTCGTCGGTGTACCGCAAAAATTGTCACCTGTAGATTTAACACGAGAGAACAAGGCGGACGGACGGACAGACAAGCTTAAATCGACGCAAAAGGTGATTCTGAATCGGTCGGTATGTATCTGATCTCCTTCTACGGGTCAAAGACATTCTCCTCACCTTGACAAACTCTTTTATTACAAGTGGCGTAGAACATAATGAAGAGAAGTACGCGCACCTTATAGGGAGCATATTTTTCGACGTCGATTTATAGCTGTCGATACTTTTTCTTATTCTTAGTTGATCGTAAAATTTGCATCGAGAACAATATCTAAACTACGATCGACCTTACTTGACATTAACCGCTATAAACCGGCCCTTGAAAGCGTTTAATTGGCTAATTAAACTGTGCGTATAAAACATTTAAAGAAGGGAAGCGGTGGACGAAACGCAAAGGGAACAAATCGCCCTTTTAAGTATGTTCTTATTAGGCGTGGCTCTGCCTGACTTCCTTCTGCTTGCAATGGAAAAAATGTTGACTGAACAGGAAGCATAGAAAAGGCTCGTTTCTCAACAACAGCCCAAGAAAAACGATTGAAGAACTCAGTCTTGCCTTAGCTTGTAAATAACATCATAAGTGATTGAACCTATTTTGAAAAAATAAATAATTTATGGCTTTAAAAATTCTGAACTGCTTTTACTTGGAATTACGTTGGCATTATATTTTAGTTTGTTGAGAATATAGAAATATTTCGCGAAATGTTGTTTAATAAAAATACGATCGAAAATTACTTTACGCCATAAAATTAAAACTAAAAAGTGGGTCGCAACTATGATGATAACGGAATATTTAAACCTTTACGAAATAATAGATAGACTGAAATCGTTTAAGCTACTAAGCCATCGTCTAATTAGCTGCTATAAACCAAACAGTGTACTACGCTATGCAATGAAGTGGAGGCAGACTACGAAAAAAAAAAACTACTTAATGAACAGTAAAAGTACACTTAGGTGCGAGTATTCGCCTAAATAGCTAACTAATTATCTAAATACTTCTCACAAATAATATTTCATCCGACTTTCAGCAATAAATCCAATCGAATGAAAGGGCAAAACATGTACTACTTTTTACCTTTAGCATCATATGTATATAAAGACGTTTTAAGAAATTATTAGTATCATCGATCAGGTCTGTTGGCTCACATCTTCGAACAGGATAGAGTATGAGATATTCGTATTACAGCGACGACTGTGGCTTTCCCACTTGTTGTTATCTAAACGTAATGCTTAAGCGTACCGTAAGAGAGTCGTGTCAACACATATGTCGCTTCATAAATAATGCAAGAAACGTTATCTTTACATATGCACAGCCTTTGGCAAATAAATAGCTCGCTCTTCAGCTCATGAGACAAAGATTTGCTTAAAGATTGTTTAGAAAGGAAAAAATTGGAAAGATCAATATTTGACATAAAATTAACGCACAACGCGATATCAGCGCCTCTCCTGATTAAGAGAAAATCAATTAACTTCAATGAGTTCATCCAAGCTTAGCCAGAACACTGATATACCTATGTGTGTTTTTTTCTAAATTTTTAATTGCAAGAAACTTGTCGAAAGCATGGACTTCGTATCATTCCCACTTTATTTCAGTGAATCGTCATGCGTGGAAGGCTAAATTTTAATTACGATAGATTTGCGGCCGTAGCTAAAAAGAGTGCTGCTGTGTCGCTATAGGCCCGATTAGGCTACAGTTGCTCCCCACTTTCATCCTAGCCGTCATTGTATCATATTTATGGAGAACACTCCCTCAGTGATTGATCGTAAAAAGAAAGGAATATGAAAAGTGCTTTGTTCAAAGAGATATTTTTACGTAGCGTTTTTGTATTGTAAGATCTTACATCCTACGACCATTGTGCTACAAGGTTCTATCAGATCTGTGCGGATGTATGAGAGGACGACTTGAGATAGAACCATCTTTTACTATACTGATCTTCAGAATCACTTTCTTATTCTCTTTGTCTGCTCGTCTACTACTGTCGTGTTCAAGCTACAGGTCGTAATATTCGAGATATTTGGGTTCAATTTGGTACAGTGGCTTGGTTTTTCCCAACGAGCAACGCTCTGAAGATGGCTCAGATCGCACCAACTCCCATATAGTGTCATATTTTGAAGAACTACATAAATCTCGTAATAAATTTTCATATTCATTTATGAGAGGAAAATGTACGCTATTTATATGTCCTTAGCTGTATATAAGCAGATGTGTATAAGTTATAGATATTTGCACATATCTTTATACGAATGTAAACTTTCCCAACAGAGTAAGATGTTTACATAGATTTCAAAAAAAAATTTGTTTATGTAGAGCAATGCCCGCATTAATTGATATGTGAATTACGTACATATTTTTTTTTTTTTTTAATTAAGAAAGACGACAAACAGCCAACACCAACTTACCGGTAAAATTTATCAAGAGGAGCAGCAATAGTGTAATCGTTAAATATTCCATTGCTATGCTACGCCAGCACCATAAAGTGTGTTGTTCTCGTTTTCGTTGAAGGAATTTTGATGTTTGGAAATTTGGTTTCAAAAATTTGGAATTTTTTGCCGCTTTTCGTCTCATTTTTTTGCAAATCGTTCACGTACTAATTGTTTAACCAGATTTTTACAAATCACTATCATAAGAGTATTTGGATTTCGAATTGTTTCAATTCAATTCGCGTTGAAAATGTCGAAAAAATGTGAATTGCACTGTGTTTTTATTCATTATAAGATGCATCGTGTATTGGATTCTGAAAAATAAAAAGAAAAATTCATTATTTTGCGTGATGTGTAAGTCATTATGCTAAGACTTTCAATTTTATTTAATTTTTTTTTTTTTTCGTTTTCTTTTATTTTCGTTTCCTCTGGCTATGTAAAGAAAAAGTTAAAGTTAGAAAGAAAAAATTTGCGTTGCGTTAGCCTGCGGGTATAAATAAACATATTTCTTATTTTGGCTTTCATTAAAAAACCTTATTGTTTATGCTAACAAAAGATTCCCAGTTAATATCAGGTAGAGGAAAATGTAAAAATCACTTTGAATCTAAGTCAACTGCATCCATGCGTCGTCGATCATAAGTGACGCAAACACCGGATGCACACTCAAAGGTATTATACGTCTAACAAGACTTACAAACAGTAGGTGCAATGACAAGTATCGCCTTTTCTGAAGCCCTACTGAGTTTTTGCATTTACTGTTGGAGGATATCTATTAAATATAAAATTATTTCGCAAACAAAATTCTCGAATCAAGGTTAAGAGGTGAACCATCTTACGACCTGCAATAAAGCCGCTGCACTTTTATCTTTGCTAAATGGTAGACGGTCTGCACTCTGGTTCGTTTAGATACTAAGTTTTATTTTACTAGGCCAAGAAAAAAGTTCGTGGCGTTTTTTTTATCAAATGCCTATTTTTTTTACTTCGATCTCCAATGAACTTCATTCGCCATTCTGACCGACAACCTTCCGCTGTGTTTCTGGTGAACCCCATTATGCAATGAGCTTTTGATAAACTAGACGAAAAAGTGAAAAAAATGTCTTTCATAGACCTACGAAATTTTATCCATCGCTTTGGTTGAAGCTATGAAATATCACTTTTCACAGACGCTACGTTGCCGCTTGATAGACTTAGTATTTCTAAAGCGATACTAAACGCATTTATTGGAAAAAAACGACACAAACGGTTTGCCTGACATGTAATTTCTTACAGGCGTGGTGTGGCAGTTCTTCCATATAGTGGGCATATGTACTGAGAACTGAACTCAGAACGCATGCATATGTCCGGATTCAGATTTTCACCTCATTTAATGCAATTGTGAACATTTCCAATATGAACAGAAGAGAGACAACGGGATGAAGAGACGAGCAAATTAAAGGGTTAAGGATGAAATTGGCCCTTATTCAAATGTATACATCAATACTTGCTAAGGTTTCTGCTACGAATTTCTGTGTTTTGAAAATGGGGGAAAATTTGTTCGGATATACCTAAGACGCAAAAGGATTTAAGATACACGCGGTTTATTATATATTTTATCACCTTATTGTTATTAAGATTGTCTGCCCGTCCGATTTACGTCTACCTATGTATTTTTGTATTTTGGTTATTGATCGCAGTTTTAAAAATACCCACAAAGGCTTTTCTTACACCGAATGTATAAGCTTGTCTGTCTGTCTGTCCGCCTCCTTTGCTTGTCTTAAATCCGTTAAGCCGACATGCTTTGACCTAAGGCTGAACGCAATTGAAAATGGTGCGGATCGAACCACTTTCTCGACCGCTTCCCATATAACAGCCTATCTTGAAAAGTTGTCATGTGGATGACTATCTTAAGCAAAGCTATGTAGGGTTTTAACAGCGAGCTGCATCGCGCTATAGTGTTTTAATTTAATTTTTTTCAAGTCCTGGACTTTTCGCTAAACGTATAATTAAGTGTAATAAAAATGCGAAAAAAAAACAAATTGTTGTTCAATTGTGATACATTTAACGACTCCGTAATTTATTAATTAATAAAAGCTGTGATAAACACCAAAGCTATTAAAGTTAAATTTTAATTTGCCTTCGTTTGCCTTTATTGCAAAAAACAAAACAATAAAAAACACTTAACCTTTTGTTTTCTAAAGCGCCTGCAGCAATTCAGACAGAGTTCATGAAACCTTAGAGTATCGTTCATATGTAACAACAATTATTCTCTAATACAATCGACCAATTACTTAATAGCCAGAAAATTGACAGAAAGCATTGTTAAGCGCAAAAATAAAGGAAAAAGAAAAGCATAAATGTTTGAAAGAAAGGTCTTATTTAATACTAAATTGCGAACAAAATTAAACCAACACACACAAACACCTATGTACATCCATATAAACACATTTATATATATATATATATAAAGCATTTTATATCTGTGCACATGATGCAGCAACGAAGGAGAGAAATCAAAAAAAAAAATATATATATATATATAAAAAAAATAAGAGCAAAAATCACTTAAACCATCCAGCCTGTGCATGCTGCAGATACTGGCTTATTATTCGAAGCCAACCAGCCACGATCGTTGAAATGGAAGGAAAAAAGGAAAAAAAAAAAAAAAAAACAGGGTATCGAATATCAGTCCACTGAAGAAATGAAAGTGAAATCATTAGGAATGAGAAAAAAAAAAGAAGTGACGTCGAAAATATCTGCAGTAACAGCAAAACAATGAAAAAAAAAATAAATAAATAAATAAATAAAGAAAAGAAATGACCATCAAAACCTGTGAATAGCCCTTCTGGTGTTTAAATAATTTCAACAAAATTTACTCAACCGCTTATATACATGTACACATGTAATATGTGAAGAGACGCTGCTGAAAATTCGTTCAATACGTAAAGCATTTGCGATTCATCACTACAAACCGGTCGAAACATTTTTGGGTAAAAACAAACCTCTTGATCGCGCTCTTATCACAAAAACTGACTTACTCTGCAACCGTACAAATATATCCTAACTATATATATATATACATATATATATGATTATGTTTGTATATAAATGAAATAGAAAGTTGGCAAAGCGTTTTTTTACGTAAAGTTTAAAACAACTGTCAGTGAATGTGTGTGTGTGTGTGCGAATGCGTGTAGTAGTATGTTCCATTGGCTGAGTTCGAAATAAAAGCAAAAAAAAAAAATTGCTGGTAAATTAAGTTAACGAAATCTTTGTCACACAACTTATGAATTAGAAACGTTTTGCCTCTTATCGCTAGCATTGCTTGAGTACGAGCTCAGTCGACACATTTTTTGTGTAGCTTCTCAAAATGTCTTTTGTTTGCGGTATACAATCTTCAATTGACTTGTTATTTTTTTTATTTCTCTTTACGCATAGAAAACAACAATTTTTTCTTTTAAATATCTTTAAAAAATAAATATAACACAAAGCAATAACACATACATAAACGCGCACACACACACACGAAAGCCTATTTGAAACTCTCTTTGCGTTCAAAACGAGTTTCGCCTTAGCGCTAACTAGCCTTCCGTCCCTTTGCATTCGTAAAGGATTAGTTTCAGTTTGTTTATACACGGCAGTGCACACACAAACGCATTGAAATTAAAAAAGAATCAGAAAAAACAACAACAACAACAACAAATTTTAACCTTTACTTGGAAATGAATCATTTTGTTTTGTCTTTTTTTTTTTTGTCGAAAACTAAATTTAGTTATGATTACGTGGGTACAAGTTAAACACACAAAGAAAAGAAACTTTCGGTTTTTACGGCAATTACGTAACGTTTAATACGCTGAGGTGTTTTTTTTTTCTTTTGACTTAAAATTTTGTAATATTTTTTTTTGTTTTTCATTTTTATTTTACGCTTGTATGTGTGCGTTAGTAAAAATTTATTCAAATACACGTTACGCATACACGTTAACCATATTTTAGTGCGTTTTGCTCGATCATTCGAAGAAAAGACTTAAGCAACGAACTGGATAACCTTTTGGCATTTATGTAACTTTTGCGATTTATGGTTTAGGTAGACATAACTTCATCCACCATACGAAATGTTTATTGAGCTTCATAAAGCTTTTCTTTTCAATTTTATTAAAATTTTTTTTCTTTCTTATTTTTGAAATTTTATCGTTTTTAAGCCTTTGTTGTTGTCATTCTGCTATGTTTCTTAAAACGAAAAGGATAAAGACATTATAGAGGAGCAAGACCCACTACACCACTTCGCTTAATATAATTCGTATATTTTTGTGATAAAATATCAAAAATTGCACTTTGTTTCCTATTGAGAGAATACCTTATGTAAGAGTCCTTGTTTGAGATCGGTTCCGAAACGTAAGCTGTAGTGATCAATGTTTTGTCAAAGATCTTATTATTCTTCACCTACTCCGTCATAAATTACTAAAAACTAGACTTTGTTGCCACCTTATTTCTGAGAAGAATCCATTTATAGCATGGGCTTCAAAAAGCAGACCTAAATGGTTCAAATGTGGCACTGTTAACTTCTATGACAAATTACTATTATAGACCACTAGACTTTTTTTATGCCCATCACCGAAGCGTGGCAAGCTTCAGAGGACCAACAAAATATGTGTATTCTCCATCGGCATCAAAATCCTGAAACGATTTAAGCATGCCCATCTGTGTAAGCTTTCTCCTGGTCTCAGGAATGAAGCAAACGACTTTGAAAATGATCTAAACAGATCAATGCAACTAAAACTGGGTACACCATGTCTTTTTCTCGTTCCTCAGATGCGCGACAGACAATACACATTCTACAAATATCAACCACGCCCAATATTAAAGCATATGCAAATTTACATTTTCCCTTTGTTTTCAATCTCTTAGAGGATACGGTGATTAAACCGTTCAAGTGATTAGCCAAATATCATAAGAGGCAACATAAGATCAATTTTTTACATGACATGTGTCCGTCTATCCATTTAGAGAAATCTGTTCGCGATACATTGGGAGCACTCAGCTGTGAAGTTCCAGTCCGTGTGGCTTATCCATCAAAATCTCCTTGTTCCGATCACTATTTGTTTGCATCGGTGCAGAACGCGTTTACTGAACAGCGCTTCTCTTCTTACGAAAATAAACGAAAATCTTTTACCTCAAAAGAAGAGCAGGTTTCTTTTTTGGCGTAGCCTCGACGGATTGCCGGATAGGGTGAAAAAGAAGCATAGCTAACCATAGACAATACTTCAAATAAAATATTTTTTTTTTTATCCGCCTGAGTGGCCGAGTAGGCAAGAGTTTCGACCACCAACTCAATGGTCGTGGGTTCAAATCTCAAGTGCGGTAGAGTTTCTAATAAAAGCCGAAAGCCTTTAGATGCCTAGTGCTTTAAGACATTAGTCTTAGAATTTATTCTCTGGCTAAGTTTATAATAATAATAATAATAATAAAATATATTTTTTCATCTTTCTTCGCACAACAACAAGCGTGCAATTCCAGTTTCATAAATGCACCTCTGTATGGCCTGCAAATGCCAAGGATTTGTTTGATTTCTGAATTTGTGTGTGGACTGACTGACTTGAAATGGTTTGAATTGATTCCATGAAAACTCTTCGCTTCGCTGATCGCTTAAGGTATGATTTTGAAAAACTATTCGGTTCTTCTTTTTCGTTCTGATGGACGAATGCTGATCTGAGATCAAGTATACAATATTAGTGATCCGATATCGTAGCAACATTGATTAGATTACCTTAGGCCGGACGGCAATCTTTAGAATGTTTAGTGTGCTTCCATTTTACTAACAGCAATCAATTGAACCCTCTGTACATGTTTAGCAAATGCCTTTCTGCAGAACGATTTTAACTTGATAATGAGAAGCCCCTTAGGCAGATTTTTTAATAGATCTTGTGTAACTTTATGAATCCATTGCAGTTTGTGGCAAAGAAAAAAGAGAGAATTTTTCTGGTGGATAAACAAATTTCTTACTAAAGCGACAATAATCAAAACACACGTCTATCGATGCACCCGGTTTCTACAAAAGCAAGAATGTTATACTCTACGCCACTTGCGGTGCAGGGTGTATTAAGTTTGTGTGCTCGCTCGTAACACCCAGAATGGACCCACCTTTAAGTATACCGATCCTCTGCAGATCTGTCCATTTATTTTTGTATGTAGCCTACACGTCGCAACTTTTCAGATACTTTGATAAATTTTAGTACACTGGTGTGCTTTAATCCAAGGTCGGAAGCTATTGAAAATGACTTAGATCGATCCACTGTTTCAATCACTCCACATATAATGTGGTTTATTTTAGCAACGCCTAGCTTAGAAAGATTAATATTTTCAACATTTTTCGACGAAACTCGCTGAGCAATAATGCTTCGACTATTGACCTCTCTGTTATATAACCGTTCCTACGAAAACTGAATCTTTTTATGGCAAAGAGGTATAGTCTTCAATATTTCATAGTGAAAATTGGTTCGTAATAATAAATTGACGAAGAAATCAACCTCACGGAATTTGGAAAACATAGACCTATTTTGCGAATATCAGCGCTTAAAACGATTCTCAGGACATGTAAAGCTGTATATGCTGAAAAGGCCTAATTATTAATATTTTATTATGAAAATGAGAGTAGAAGGAATTTAGCAAAAAAAAAATTACCGTTGGAGAATTTGGATCACGTAGGTCTATTTTTCAGACCCTACCATATATAGGTATTATGATGGAACGCACGCCATTATACGAAGAGAAAGTCGATATTCTCGTTTTTTATACCGGAAACTGAAAAATAATAACATTTTTAGAGAATAAATAATTTTACTAACCTTGGGTCACGCCTTGCGGTTGCTACACAATTTGGGTCTCGCATAAAAAGTAGGCGAGTGCATTAAAATAATGCGTAAAATCTGGTGTACTATTAACGAAACGAGACAAAGTGATATCCAATAGTCAGCCTTGACCGACTATAATATTATTACTTGCTTTTACTTGCACTTTGGGCGAAGATATCAAGAGCGAAAATTTGACTTAGGGCATCACTCAATAAGTTCGCAGGATGACATGTAGATATAGAAAAGCTTTGATGAGTCCATATTTTGATTTTGAGCTAAGGCTGAGCTTCACAAGGATTGTGTCAAAGATTCATGACATTTTTACCATTAGTTTATTTTTGATTTTGTAAAAGAAGAGAAACATCTGATATATCATCCCAAGGCCTTATTGAATGAGATCTTACAAAACATCTATTTTAAGCTTGCAAGGTCTATTGTAGACAACATTCTGCAACCGGCCTGATTGTGATAATTTAAATTTAATCCTACCAGCATTAAACCTTTAAGCTTAACTGTGGTGAAACCGATGTAAAACTAAAAAAAATTTTTTTTTTTTCTTTACGTTTTAGTAAGACATCTTCTTTTTTTTGTTTTGATTGCAAAAATTTCCTTTCTTTTTTATGTAAAGTCGAAATTCTACCAAAAACGAAAAAAGGTTTTCTCGTGCATGCGTACCACAGAAAAATTTTCTCATTTCTTTTCAACCTGTTACATGAAAAGTATTTAGGCAACTTTCTCAAAATATTTAAAAACCAAATTTTTTCGTTTTTTTTTTTTTCTCTCTTTTCTTTTACGTACACTCGTACTTACTTGTGTGTATGGTGCACGAAAAACACAAAAAAAAAAAAAATACTTGAATTTTAAGATAACATACCTCAGTAAACAGCATCACACTGACGAAGAAGATGAATAAAACAAGAAAATGCGTTGTGTTAATCCGCTTGTGAAGCATGCCAAACATCAAGTGGAACTATCCACCAAGTGTGCCCGCCTGCGTTTGTATGTGTATGTGTGATTATAATTCGCTTTAATTCATGATCAATTTCATTTATTAATTCAATTTTTTTTTTTTTCTTATTTCATATTTCGCCAAATTACTTTGTTACATATTTAAAAACAAAAAAAATATATATATATATTTTTCCCTTAACATTGCTTTTGTAAATTATTTGTTAGCAAACAATTGTCTGTTCATGGACAGATAACCTGCTCTTCGATAAAAAAAGTTAATAATTTTATTGGTTTGATATTTTTAATGCCATTGTTGTTTACTACTTTAACTATTTGTTTGTTCCTATTAAAAAAAATTTATTGTTTTTACACTTAGTGTTATGCTAGTTTTTGCTCTTTTGTATCTAATTTACGTTAGTTTACCTGCGTAACGATATCTCAACAAAACGTTAATGCTTTCTCACAATTATAGTCGCAGACGTTGAGGGGACCGCGAGCTTTAATGATTTATGTGTTTATCTTAACGACAAAATAACAAGATTGAGACTTGAAGCAAATCTGATCTGTGTGGAGTGGAGTAAACGTAGTGAAGCAATAAACCTTCGGCTTGAAATTTGATTCACATACAACTAAACCAACTGTACCTGATATTTAATGAGTATAAAGAAATAGAATCAAAGGAAAAGAAAGGATCAAAGTCATCCGTTCGTTTTGGTCTTCCATTTAGGTTTAGTTTTTGTATACCTGTTTACGTAGAGCAGGGTAGAATGCAAGCAATACCCGAAAAAAGAAGAGTTGCGATTACTAAGCCGATTAGCAAGTTCAGCCACCGTTAGAAGGATTGGGACGCTTAGGTAATTATCGGTTCAAATTCATGCAAATGATTTATCCCAACAAGCCGTAAGTTATCGAGTCCGATACAGAGAAAATGACTAAATCAAGTTACAATCTTACCCAATTAGGGCGTAAGTACAGCGCGATCAGTCCACCCGTCCTTGTCGTATCTCCTCATCAAATTTTATCATACGTGATAATGTATTTTGGAAAATATATGTTTTGTTTTCTCAAGCCGTTTCATTACACAAGTCTATGAGTGCATCGCTAAAGAGGTCGACATAGTTAACGGGTCTAGCTTTGGCTATTCCTAAGTTTTGATCTATGTATTGCCGAAAACCAAATCTACAGCATAAGGGACTAATAATCGGTACCTAAGTTTTGCGTGAAGAGATGACAAGTTATTAAAATCGTCTCACCACAATATACGATGAAGATTACATAACGCGGGGTATTTTTTAACACAATAGTTAACAGTTAAAATGTAAAAACTGAGCAAATTTAACTTTCGCTTAATTTAGATGTTAAAAGTTAAACAAACTTTGAAGTTAGCACCAAAACTACTTCGCGACATTCGTTTTGGATTTAATTGACACTTGAAAAAATTGCACTATAAAATATTTTTACGTTAAGCATAAACGTAGTAGAACGAATAAAACCACATAGCTAATAAAAACGATCATACGAATGATAATTTGAAACAAGAACAAGGGAAACTAACAGTATAGCATCATTGAAGATCCTGCACAGCTATTAACATAACGGTTTTTGAAATAAGTCTTCATATGAGAGCTGGTCATAAAAGTGGACCGATCCACTCGTCGGTGCACCTAATTTTATCAACGTACTTCAAAAATTGCGAACTTTAAAATGCAGGGCGGACGGAAGGACGCACGGAATGTATGAAGAAGCTATTGTAACGTTATGTGCTTTGTGGTCGTAAGACGACTCTTACAAACGTTTGCACCAAGTTTCAACAACAAGTTTCAAATGCTGGCTATGAGTAGTAAATTATAACGTTTTTGTGTTTTTTTCATTTCCAAACTTGATCTTTATCCATGAACTTAGTATATCAATAACAAATGAAGGTCAAACCGATGGACAGAATTAGATTGATTCGTAATCTTACCATGGTCAAGAATATATACATTATGGTGTCCAGCGGAATCTATTTCGAGATATTGCAAACGTAATAACAAATCCTGTATATCCTCATACCTTGGTCATAAAAATGCTATCCATAGTTATTAGATACTTGATCGCAAGTGTTTAATAAAAGTATCTGGCTGTTAACAAATGATGTTTCAAGTTATTATTTGTCGTTGGAAGAAAGGATCAAATTGGCCGGCAACCATATTTGGTAACCAGAGCTGGCAGATGAACCAAACCTAATGTTACGGTGGCCAAATTAACAACAAGCAATTGGCTTGTTCGATATCGACTTGATAAGACCTGATAATTTCCAGGGCTTTTGGATCGAAGACTAAAATTTTAGGAATAATCGAAAATTGATGTTATTCAAGACTATCTTCCCTTTTCCAATAAGCAAAAGTGCGCATCAAAGACCTTTAAATATTTTCTTCCGTCATTTAGCCTTTGCTCGCTTATTCTTTCACCCATCCCGAACATCTCTTGTCAGTCGTTAGAGATAAACTGAATAAATAAATCATACCTTGCACACGTTCCAAGCTGATGGACACAAGTTCATCAAGTTTGAAAATAAGTGCAAACGTCTTATAACCGCCTATAACCAGCCCTCAATCTACAATACCACAATGGATATTGAACTTCTATTTTACATATGCCTTCTTGGCATATGGTGGCAGGCACAGATCAAAGTTTCTATCTACGATTAAATCTTGAGGACAAACCGAGTTAAATATAAGCCCCTCTTGGAGAGAACGTCTCTGTAGCAAAATTTTTTTCTTTCTCCGTCACTTCTTTTGCTTTTCCTCAACATTTCATTAAGATCGTGATTGCGTTTAAACTGAAATGTTAGAGAAAAGCAATAATTCGGCAAAGATTGCCAACCAGAGGAGCAAAAACGATGAAATATGAGTGTCATTGCGTAAATTCCACAACAAATTTGTCGCATAATGAATAGTTATTTAGTTAATTTATCTTTAAGTCTGTATGCGTGTGCGTGTTTGTCATGTGTGTATATGCTTGTGAATACGGAAAACTTTTAGGGATATTTTCGCATTCGAGCATATAGACGCAGTTTTATATACGCATTTGAAATATTTCACTTAAAGTTCGCTTTACGCTCTGTGCGTGTATTAACGATAAGACTCATGTACGTAGCATAGTAAGTAGAAATCTTAGCCATACAAAGAATGGAAAAATGCAATAAAATAAATGATTCATACTGAATGGGAATTTCACTTTTATCATGGGTTATCTATTTTCATCGATTATGCTGCATTCAATGCAGTGTTCGTTAGTGATGGTTTTATTTTTTCTTCCAATTTTTCTTCTTTTAATTTTCCTTTTTATTCTCTTTTCTCTTTAGACAATTAGCCTTGACATGTACATTACTTGGATGAAATGCCGGATATATGCTTATCTGTATGTATATAGTATTGAAGATGTATTTTAATAACAAACGTCAACATCATAAACATATATATATATATATATATATATATATATACAGACAGGCAAAAACCCAAAAGAAAAAAAAAAATTTTTTTTTTTTTTTTTTTTTTTTTTTTTTTATTGAAATAAAAAAAAAAAAAAAAAAAAAACTTTAGATGAGAAAGGTGTTTGTATTTTGTTTAGAGATTGTACTGTTGATAGACATGACTTTACAAATTAGTTAATGCGGTAGACCACAATCTGAAGAGGCAACAAGTGAACAAATGAATCTAAACATTATTAAGAAGCGAATATCAACTAAAAATTTTATTACTTTATTAGGCGGTTGTAAACTAAAGGTTCTGACATTAAAATGCGATATATATCAATATATTTGTTTTTTTTTTTTTTTTTTCAATGAAGGATAGGTTGTTGTAGAAAAGGTTTGCAGCTTTAAAAAGATAATCATTTTTTTCAATATTGACTTGATAAATGCCTTAAACAGTCTATGATATCCGGAAAAAATTCTTTAGTTAAAAAATATCTTTTTGTTGAAGTTTCAGGTCTTTTAGTAAGCTCTTCGAAAGACTGTTTCTGTCAAACGAATCCCTACTCGGAGCTTACTGCTTTACCTGACTTATTCGTTGCTTTCTGACACTCTCTACACTACAACTACACTAAGAGATGTCTTTAGAAAGACATTCACTCATTTCGAAGCTTTTCCGAACAAAGATAACTTAGTGTACCTTCATCGAGATGGCCGGTAAATCGATATGAGGCTGAAACCGACTTAAAGGTTTTAATGCCTTTGGAAAAGTTTAGCATGGCGTTTTGGATATTAATTATGAATTCGGGCCATAAAACTATATATTCTATTAACAAAAAGTACATATATATGTTTTTTAAACTCTTCTAGGAAACAACATGAGCAGAAGTATTTGAATAAGGAAGCGGCTACTCTTCAGTCTTGCGATTGCAAGCTAACAAAACAAGTAAAACCAACGACTTTTTAAAGTAAGTCATTATATGGGAAGTGCTTTATCCTTGACCCAAAATAGGTCAGCGTACCGAATTCCTCTGAAATATTTTAGAAATTGTGACCTGTAGGTTGAAAATGAAAAGACAAGACGGACAGACACACTGAAAGCCAGAAAGCGGTTTTTGATCGATCGCTATAATAAGATACGAAGGCGTCTCAAGTCCGTCCGGGTGTTACATACATTCACACAAACTTACCCTTATACCACAAGTAGTGTAGGGTATAAAAAGATGTCTATAACGACTTTTTTACTTACTTTTGCCAGAACATGATCTTTCAAACCGGGTGGCAACACAACTTCAAGAATTTTCATTTTTTACTATGGGATAGTTTTCGAAACAAAACTATCTCCCATATATGTTGATGTACACTAGACATCAGGACAATTTATAAGTAGAGAAAGGAGGAGCAAAAGAGAAAACAACAAAGAGACACAAATTGAAATACGTTCTTAATGCATTTACCATAAAAAAACCATATTTTGGAGTAGGTTTGGCTTCATTACTTTAAAGCGCCGCGGAATTTCATCGAGTATTTTAAGAAAGCTTTGTGTGATGAAAATATGTCCGTTGGATTTTAGTTTAGTTCTTTGAGAAATAACGATTCCAAAATTAATGGTTCTAATGACTTAATCCCACGCTTTGTTTGAGTATTAGGTATTTTTATGTCTTACAACACTTGTGGAACAACAGTGTATTAAGTTTGTGCGGACGCGGTACGCAACGCAGCGCAACTTGAGATAGACTCGCCGATGCATTGAGAATCATTTTATGAATCGGATTGAGATTTTCTATCCGTCTGTCCGTATTGTTTTCTTGCGTTCAACACTATTCTTCATATATATGGATGAAATTTTGTACACTGAGCGCTACTAAAAAGAGTTCGGATCGGACAACATTTTCGACCACGTACCATATAGCGCCGCACTTTGAAAGGTCAAGAACACCTGTAGGACGGGGTAGAACCTGTAGGTTCGGTATATTGAAATTAACGAAAATTACTTTTTCTTTGAGTATTGAACAAAGCCGCCTTCATTCCTACTATACTTTATTTCCATCGAAGCTGAAGAGTCCATCTCGCTGTTAGTCCATGTTTCTATGATTATTACATTTATTGCTCCTAAAAATGGTAAAGAATTGTGTCGACAGCAAGGAACATAATTTTGAATAAAGTCTACTTTTGTGAACGTGTGTGCACCGATCCACCTTTCTAAACGAAAAATCCAGAAAATTGTTTAACAATCTCTAAGAGAACCGAACATGCTTCAACCGAACATGACTGCTTGACGTTTTGTTCCTGTTGTTTATAATTTTCCTGCGCCTGAGCATTAAATAAATGATATAAAGAAATTTATTTGGTATTCAGTATTTTTGACAGCAAACTTTCGTATCGCGATTTTTATCTCTAGCCTTATGGCAAGTAAAAGGGACAATAGAAAATTAGTATATTCCTATTAGCAAGAAATAAGGATTATTTAAAAAAGAAAAAAAGTCTTTGCTTATTCCCCCAAACCAATTTCGTCGACTTGAAAGCCCTCTTCTTGCGAACAATGCTTCTTTTCAATACTCCAAAGCTCGAAACAGTGAAAGAAGTTTTTATTTGGAATGGCCTTGAATACCATTAACATGGACGATAAAGCTGAATAGAGGAGTTCTGCGGAGTCAGCTGGTCATGGTTTGCTCCAATAAAATAAAACCATCAATAACGAGCACTACTACACAATACATGGTGCGATTGCGATAAAAAATGGAAGCGTTATACTAAAAGTCATGTCAGCATGAGTTTATGGTATGAAGAAATTCGTCCCAATGTTCTACTCTCCTCGCTGCTATTGCTTGTTTGCACATCCTTATAACAATGACGAACTATTTTTAAGATAGACTTAAAAAACAAAAGAATGGTCTTTTACGAGAAAACCGTGATAGCATTTCGGCTTAAAGAGAAGCAAAGCAATATTACGATCGAAAGATTTTCCATTGGATAACAGGAAGAATGCGTCCTTTATTGCTCGCTGCAAACTCTCTGCTCGTTGCAGCGAGTTGGTAATCCATAGACAACGAGTTTTCTCGATTAACTTTACCCACACAAACACCCACAGTCGTTCTTTCCGTACCGAATTGATTTTATTCGTAAGAAAAAGTAAAAGACGCAATAGGAAATTTATGACCAGGGAAGCAAAATTATATACATATATATAAAAGAAACTCTTTTTAAACTTAATGTATAGGAAATGTGTAGAGAATTCCCTTATCGACGATATTCTAGATCTGAATGTAGTTCGTCTTATAGGACGTACGAAGTTTTATGATGATGTGGTTAGCAAAACATAAGAATCGCATGCATTAGAAGTAATTTTTCAAATATTATGCTGCACTGCTTTCGAAGAAGCAACAAGCAGCAAGCAACAACCTCATTTTTCCGCAGCAATATATTCGCAGCTCTCTTTAGGTATATTAATTCTGTCGTTCCGTTTGTATGCTGGCTGAAAGTCAAATGTATGAAGCATAGAAATAAGCGCTAAAACTCTTGAGCTTGAGTACTCCGTATAAGTTTTAGATAAATTACTTGTGTGGTTTTCTGTGTTTTAAAGAGGAGTTTCAACTGATCTTAGGCAAGGAAATAATTCGTTTGAATGATACCAATTTTTGTGTGTATGCACATATAAATGTGTGCATATGTTTGTATTTTTTTTGCTCTTTTTTTTCGTGTTTGTAATTAATTTAATTAATTTCCTACAATAAAAATAATGCTTGAATGCAGTCAAGTGGTGCCTGATTTTTTTTTTTTTTTATTTTTATTTATTTATTTTTTTTATTTTATTTTCGCATAGCGAAGACAACAAGACAAAAAAAAGAAAGTTTTGAGAAATACACGCACACACTGATAAACAAACTCAAATATGGTGATTAAGAATAACTAAAGAGCGTAGTCTCTGTGCAAATGCACATATCCGCGCGCACACTTACTTGCGTTATGGCAGCACAAGGCCAATACACTGTCTTGAGCTTGTTATTCTTTTTTTATTTTGTTTCTTCTTCTTATTTACTTTTCATAGATAAGATATATATCTACGTTTTTAACTCATGGGTAAGAGCGTTGATTTCAACACAAAATCGCGATCGTATTGACTCTGTCGAAATGTTCGAGCCATTCGTACTAGATGATGGCCACTAATACACTTGTAACGCGCCTTAGCTATGTTCGTTTTCTGTAGACATTCTCTGCACTTTTCTTACGTTTACTAGAAAATTACCGGCTTTTTTTTTTTTTTTTGTTTTCTTGATCACTACCACTTGTGCATAAACGTTACTTTTTTTCTCTTTACGAAAAAGTCTTATCACCGAGTCTTATTACCACCGTTGAAGATGTTGTTGACTGAAGCACGTTTCACAGTAAACTGTTTGCTTTTTCAATTCTCACTTAACTTGGCAGTCCAAAGCGACTGGCGATGATGATGATGATAATGATGACGATGATAATGATGATGATGATGATGATGATCAACTTGGTGGTAGATAAATTTCGCTGTAAGAAAGTGTGGTGAAATAACATTACTTTGTATACACATTGACACTAAATATTAAATAAAAAAAAGAAAACATGCTAAAGCAATAGCTTTCAATTTTAACATAAGCTTTTTTGAATTATTTGCATATGTTTTACGTACGTACTGTGATTAGTAGTAAGAGATTGCATAAATACCTTTAGAAAAACAAAAGACTTAAGACACAAACTTTTCATGTGTGTAAATTACCTAAAAGTGCATTTAAAAAAACTAGCCGAATATGCGCATAAAAAATAATTCACACTTTACCGTGCCGACAAAAAAAAAAAAAGGACAAATGTATTAATAAAATTTTTTAATAAAATTCAAAAAAAAACTCAAATTAGAGTCCAAGCTAAAATTACAATGAAAATAATCTACAGAACTCGAGTAAAAATTAAGATTTAAATTGAAATCAGAATTAGGATTAGACCTCAGAGTAACATAAAGCTGAAGTTAGAATAAGAAAACCAAATTTGTAATTATCATTATACCCAGCACTGTAAGATGCGCGTTTTGTTTTTTTCCCATAATGTATGTAAAAGCCGAAAGGAAGCTTCAGAGACCCTATAAAGAGTATATATTCTTGAGAAGCGTGAAATTCTGAATTGATTTAGCCATGTCTGTCTGTCTGTTTGTCTGTGTGATGTATGTTTTTTTGATATTCTCCTGGTCGCAACAATAAAGATATCGACTTTAAGTAGGCTAAATTGGTCAAAGCAGAAGCCCGCAGCGGAGCATAAGCTGAATGCAACTCTGTTCTTCTTAATAAAAATTCGAGA
>NW_023998422.1:2752540-2762199 GCF_014805625.2 Glossina fuscipes
GCAGCAGTTTTCGCGTTACAAGGAAAAACCAGTTTCAGGAATTTCAGACTATTTATCACATGAGAGAAAAACGTTGAGAGAAATATATAAAGTAAAATAGCAAACAATAATATCTTTCTTCTTACCCTTTGTGATACAGGGGTGTATTAAGTTTGTGCGAACGTACGCAACACGCGGAAAGAATTAACATAAGTCTATCTTTTATTATATCGGTCGAAAATGATTCTGAATGAATTCAGAATCTAAATCAATCTAAAGTTGTCTGTCCATATACTTCGATGTTCTCAACCTACAAAGTGGAATTTTGAGATATTTTGATGAAATCTGATGCATTGACCTGTTTTTAACCAACTCGTTATACAAAACCTTACTTCGAAAAAAGCATTATGTGGAAATAAATTGCAAAAAAATATCCGGGCAAAAATTACTGAATACTAGTATAAGGGTATTCTAAATTTATATGAATAATTTGGTTCGACTGTGCACGTTTTTTTACACCCTCGCATATAAACGTTCCTACGAAAACTGCACCTTTATATGCTAACGAGTAAGAACATTAGTCACTACCAGAGGCATTCGTTCCTAAGGCAGGCACCGTATGGAATCCTGATGGTAAACCTTTTCTTCGACGACCAAAGCCAATTCGACATGATTTAGCAGTTGAACCAAAACTCTGTGTGCCTGCACCATTTTCTCTGGTTTTATCCGAATCATTTCAGCTTGATCCTAGAGATGTAAGAGCCACTGCCAGCTTGTAATAAGTCACGACGTAGACCGCACTCATAACCCAACATTTTGCGAGGTTATAATCGGCCAAGATAAGGACATAATAATAAGGCGATGGTATGTAATATTCCTTCAAATTTTTTTTTTTTTTGCGTCCCGTATAAACTGAAAATAATTCAAAATTATTAACTTATTTTATATTAATTACAGAAATTTTTTAAATCCGCGATTTCGCGAAGACGTGAAAAATCTTCCTCTTTTTTAACGTTCGCGAGTCAATAACATGAGATTCTATGCGTTATAAAAAAAGGCTCTATGTGGGTACGAAGTCTAAAGACGTTTGGATGTTGGAGGGATAATCACGTATGAAAAACCTAACTTTCGATCGCCGTTTTTAGCAAACGGCTGAATACAACAACGAAAGCTACATTTTTCATTGCGCATTGAAAAAAAGAAAAGATTGCTATATAAGCCGCCAAGTTATGAAAACGAACAGGGAAGACGTTCACAGGAAGACAATCCGCATATCATGATGGATTGGCGAATGGATTAATCAATATTTGGACAGACAAAAAGTAGATGATCAGGAGATTGTAGTGCACCATATATGCATGAGGGACTAGCTATTAGATTGATTTTGTGTGATTGACCACTTCATCTCGTGTAGTTGAATGTTAACAACGTTAACAAATTAACAAATTAAATTTGTCTTCTAGTGAAACATCGAACATGAGGGAAAATTTTTCTCAGAGAGGCGTTCAACAGAAAACCCACTTTTTACGCAGTCAGTGCTGTGCGCCTCTCTTGACTTACTCCTACATTCTTAGTTTACAATCTAACCCACTTAGGTATGCATTTCAACTTTTACGTTCTCACACTACTGTCTTTCGGGACCATTTATAAATCCGGAAACAGAAAACGTGTTGCAAAAAACCCGGAACAAGTTCTAAAAATAGCAGACATGTTGTCACCTAAGTTGTATCCTAATCAAATCACGACTAAAAACAAGCTTAATAAAAGGTGGACTTAGCTCAAATCCTTCTTCCGTCTGGCTGTTACGTACGTTCGTACAAACCTAACATGATACTCGTAATCAATATCTTAATTATACAAAGTTCGCGATAAGTTTCTTACTCCTTTCATGGCTAATTTCTATCACAAATACATACACATTTACTTTTATGGGAATATTTTAACAAATTATATGTTTTGTAAGAAAAAACAAAAGAAGAAAATTTCTAAAACGAACGTTTGTTGATTGAAAAGTCAAGGGTATGTAATTTTCATTTCATTAGCCTTTTAACATTTTATTTGCTTTCAACTGTCGGACAACAGTCAATCAATTACTTTGCCTTGCAACAGATCAATGACCATTTGATACGATAACTAACACTAAGTAACACTATGCTCATATACTTGACTGGATACTTCGATTACCACGACTATTGAATTTCTACATGTATTCATTATATTATAATAGAACGATAAGTAATTTCTATGGTTACGTTATATTATAATTACTATATTATATGATTTGAAAAGAAATATAGTCAAACAAGCAAAGTTTTACACTTTGAACGAATCTTGAATACCTGCAGATCATGTTGTTATTCTACGTCAATTGAAGTCGTCTGCCTAGGCCGAAACCTCAAAACTTTCGAAATTAAAGAAAGGCATAAATGTGCTAAGGAAGGAATACGAAGATAGGAACTTGACTATGATGAATAAGTACAATAGGCATCGGACCATTCAAAGTTCCTTATAATTAAAAGAGTGTTTAATGCTTATGCCTGACGCGGGCAGACGGAATGAATGATTTAGTATACCCCCTTCTCTGACGAGCTGCATAGAAACTCTACGGTCTACTAATTCAAACGAAGCTATTGTAGATTTTCCAGTGCCTATCAATGTACGTAGATGTATATATTTTTGTTATCGTATCTTAATAAGACAGACCTCTCTTTTGCCCGTTTATGTGGTGCTAAACAATTTGCGAATAATTTTTTTTTTTTACATGGAGGAGGGTATGCCTATGTACGTATGTATGTATGTATGTCCGTACATGAGTGCGCCTGTGCATGAACGAACATGTATATTCTGTCATATATTACATACAAAAATGGTTTAGTTGTTTTTCAAATCGAAACCATGACCAATGAATGAAGTTATTTTATGATTGTTGGAGCTTTAATTTTTTGCTTTATCTTGCTTCTTCTCCTTGAACATAACACTTTTTAACTGAAAAAGCATCAATAAGATATTAGTAATGTCATTCTACATCCCACAGCTGAAAGCAAATGGCCTGATACAGCGGACAAACAAACTTTAGTTTGCTTTTTTCGTAATAGATTTTTTTTTTTTTTTTTTTTTATATTTAACTGAAACATCTTCAGTGTCAATTGATGACTCCTGATTGTAGACGACAATTCGCAACTTCTACTGTGGGAGAAATACTCTCAAGATAGGCATGCCATTTTCTTTATTTCAACGAGATAATTGATTTAATTTATTCACCATTTATAATTGCAAAGAGATGTCGAACGACAAACAAAAAAAAAAACTTCAACAGCAATCAAAATGTCAATCATAATGCATAAATGAAAAAAATGAAAACAATAATTTTCTAAACGATCAGTTCCAGTTGCTTAATATTTCGGCAATTCGGAATAACGTGGCGGTGTAGACCATAATACACTGGAATTGCGTTTTAAATAACGATCATCGATAGTTGGGAATATCGTCTTCAAATCAGCCGTTAATGGTTGCACTGAGAAGAAACTATCAATAACGTCAAGGGGGACGTGTTGTTGCATTAGAATGTGCGGTCCACGTTCATGACCTAAAAATTTATAAATGTAATGAGATTCGATACGATTTCATAATACGTTTTGATTAATTTACTTCGACTCCAAGTAGGCGGCGGTGGGCGTTTGTAGGATGTTTTGCCCTCTTCGTCGGTCGAATCGTCTTCGTGTAACATTTCAAATCTATATTTTGTTTGTAATTTCGGTGGCGGCGGCATGATACGTTGCTTGAACATCTGCTGTTCTTGTTGCAGTTTCAATAACATTTCACGTTCCTGAGCTGCAGCTTTGGCTCTGATTGCTTTCAATTTATTAGCCTCAGCACTGGCAGCTAATGCTTCATCCTGAAGGCGCAATTTTCGATTAATTTCTTCCAGTTCACGTTTTTTTCGTTCCTGCTCTAATTGTTTTTTAAGAAGTTTTTCCTCCCGTTCCTGAGCTAGTTTTGCGAAACGTTCAGCTCGTTCGCGTTCTTTTGCCTCACGTTGCTGTGCGGCCAATAAATGTTTCTGTTCACGCTGCTTCTTCCGCTCTTCGCTTTGACTGAAGGCTTTATGAACATCATCGCTACTATTCTCGCGATGTAAATTTTTCGATGAACCTGCAATCACGCTATTCTTTAAACTAGAAGCAGTTGCGGATCTGTGCAGAGGCATCGTGGCCTTGGACGCGCTGCTAGGCAATTTTTTGATTGCCCCTGAAGCAGGCGTAAGATTGCTAGTTTGCGTAGGTGTAAGAAAACGCCCAAGAGCAGGATTACCTAGTTTACCAATGGTGGGAGTGATCGAACTGCCATTACCACCAGCCTATGTAAGTCGATGCTTGTAAGTTATAGAATCAAACAAAAATTCATGCAAACCTACCATAGGAGCTGAGTTCTCTTTCTTCAGGCGAGTAACACGTTTCGAAGTTGGCGCTTTCGCGGCTACAGCTGCATTTTCAAAAGCTTCCACGCGCATCTTTACTGGACTGTGCACTAACGGACTACAACATAAATATAAATAATTTTTAAATAATAAAATTAATATAATAGTTAAAAAGTAAAAATCAATCCTCACTTGAAAAGAACTGGTGGCATTTTATACGCTTTAGCTGAAGTCGGTATACTTTTAAGAAAATTAGTTGCTGGTTTTATTTTCGATAGTAGCGGTAGTTGTTGTGCAGCTGGCTGCCCGGATGATTCGTCTTCGGTAATAAGACTATTATCGCGTGGTATTGAAGCATCCTTTGCCGTTTCGAACGATTTTTGATCGACTGCGTCTTCTTCTTGTTTACTTTTATTTTGGGATGTAACAGCGAAAGTAAGATTTCCCTCTGCTTCAGCCTGAACACCCTTTTGTACAGTTGCTGTAGCGTTTAGATTAGAATCTACAACAAATGTTTCATGAGTAAACTCTGCTCGAAAAGTAGCATCATGTGCTGGCGGTGCAACAGTAATTGTGCCGTTGCATTGATCGCCTTGCTGCCGGTCCACATTAAATGTTTCATTAACATTGCTTGCCTTATCGGCAGCAGAGACGGTTTTTGGAAGTTCTTCCCCAGGAACGGGGGGGGATTGAACAGCATCCTCATAAATTGATGTGTGCACTTTCGAATCGGTTTCGGGAATTCCGTTAGACGCTGCATTAGCGAAACCATCTTCCGAATCCGGCTGATTTCGATTAGAACCACCTTTACGTGTACGTGAGGCAACTGGTGACCGATTTTCAAAATCACTAAGACGCTCAACTTTAATGGGTTTATGTGGAACCGCGTTTTTCTTCTTCCGATCTTTTTTGGAGGCTGCAACCCTGTTAGTTGTCGATGTCGACGTAGAATTTTGGCTACTGGATGCCTCTTCCAAAGATGTGTCTACCTTTGTCTTTATAGAGCAATTAAAAAGAGAAAAATTGCACAATTTGCTCACGTCTACTGTTACCTATTACGTAATCAATACCTACCTTTATTGGCAATGGTACCGAAGGTGGATCTTTGAATGTTGCTTCAGCACTGGCATCATTTTTAACATTGTCCTTATTTGTTAAACTGATCTTTTCACGCTTAACTCTAATACGCAATTGGCGGGCATTGCCTTGAGCTTGCTCGAAAGAGCCATCTATATAAACAATAATCAAATAACATTGAATGCAATAATCAACTTTAGCAATCATTACCGGATGTCTGCTGTGTTTGTGTGGTATTAATACATTCTTTTTCGACACTTGTTCGAGCCTGATCCTCATCTTCCGAAGTACTGTTAATTTCTATCGTAGACGGCTTCTTGCTTGGCAAAACAATTACAGAATCGTCTGCCTTGGTATCTGCCTTAGTACTCCGCGTCTTCATTTGAGATAAACGCTGCTCTTCTTCCAACTTAACCTTAACATTGACAATGGCTGGTTGTCTCAATTTACCTCGCAATTCAGGTTCTTTGAGATTTTTCTCAGATTTCAATTTTGCGGCGCGTTGCGGCCGACCGGAAGAATTATGAGCGACCTCCACAGACGAATCGACGTTTTCTAATACTGACGGTGGAAGTGGTGGCGGCATTAATTCTTTATCGTTGGAATTACTGACTGTTGAAGAGACTGTGTCTGATTCGACGGCTACGACAATTGCACCACATCCGCGAGGGGCTGGCACTGGCAATATTTGATCATTCTTCTCTCCTCGTTCGATTTCACTTGCCGATGACAACAATATTTCATTCGACTTCCTATTCGGCTTAGCGCTAGAGTCTTCATTATCTAAAAATAATATATTTATTCACTTTACTTAGAATTCCAATTACAAATCAAAGCCTGATATTGCTTTCGGTTTTAATTTAAATTACATTTTAAATAAAATAAAAGATCGACGTCGTGTTGCCCAACTTTCTAGGTCTCCGCTAACAGAAGAAGTGACCCTTACATTGGCAATAAAATTACTACTTTCTAGTATCAAAATTTCTATATATTTTCTCTAATGAAAGAAGTGAACTTTGCTGCAAGATAACAATATAACAATTCCCTTGATCAAGACGCGACTTCAAAGCTAACCTACAGTAATCGTTCGTACTTAAGCGCAAGATTCAAAACAGTGTAAGATTTCAATTGACTAACTCGATAAGCTTCGTATGGCGTAGGAAGCTTCTTTAAAAACGATGAACAAAAGAATCAAAGGTCAAAGGTGTTATTTTCAGCTCAAATTAATCTTTCCATATGGCAAACGCCATATCCTTATCTAATGAATACACTTCGAAACGAAAAGTTCCTTTGTTGCTTTAAGCAGCTGTCCGTTAAAAAAGCCAACAAAACAGTCATCTACGTACGCAAGATTGTGTGATTTCAGAAAAATGAAATGTTACCCTATGATATAAAGCAGAAACGAGCAGACGGAGCAATGTCTTGAATTTACATAAATTACTCCTACTTCTACTTAAATCATAGATATTCTCCAATGACGGATATTTATCACAGTTCTTGATGAAGAAGGAACTGAACACATGTTGTTCGCGTAATCCTCGTTCACTGGGCGGGGTACGTATGAAGTTTCTGCAAAGAAAATAAATGCACTTACCCTCTGCGTTTTCCTCGTCTAAAGAAGATAGACGTTTACAACGCTTCATAGTTTGGCAGGGCGACGGCGATGGTAAACTATTTTCTTCATTTTTGGGCTCAGCTTTACTAACAGAGTTCCCATATAAAATTTTACGCAAGTTTTCAAGCCACTCCTATAAATTGAAGAGATAAAATGATCTTTTTACAATTTTCTACTAAATATCCTCCGCATTACTTAACGAAAAATTCACGCAGTTTGTTAAGCCTCGGAAATTTAAGATAATTAACAACAAATATATGAAAATACCAAAATGGCGACGCTTAACTTTACCTTTTTCTTTTTCTCCAATTCCTTGGGGTAAGACTCTGCTTTTTCAGAAAGTTTCAGCAAATCTTCCATAGTATACGTCCAAAAACAAATTATTTTCTTTTTAAACTTGATCGAATGAATTTGTCTTTCCTCGCCTGCTTTGTTTGTGCCCGTACTTTCTTTCTTTATGTTTGTCACAAAAATTTAATTCATATCAACCGCCATATTATTAAATGGATTGTGGATTCTCTTTCTTGTTTATATTTATTTGGTACTGTTTAACATGGTTGCAAGAAATAGTATTTAGCATATAAAACCGATTTTCCTCATAACATAAATTTTGTGTTAAAAAATTGTAAGTATATAGAAAATATTTCTTCAAATATATAAATAAATTAAATATATATATATATGTATATATACCTAGGAATGTCGCTTATATCGCTTTTATACACCGAATAGTTTCTTCTGCCTATACAGAAAAAAAAAGAAACACGTAAGATGACAGAATATTCAACGCAACATGCATCTTAGGTCACTTTACTCAGGACTCCACATACTTTTCAAATGTTCTAAAATATGCTTACAAATTTCATACAACTAAGGGGTCTGACACAATGAAGCTTCGCTTATATTCCTAAGGAGCTATTTAAAATATAAATTTTTCACAATACTGAAAATACACTTAGTTTATAAATAAAACGAAGCAAAGGATGTAGTTAAATGTTGTGATTTCACAAATATACATAAAAGTGGACATAAATCGACTTTATTGCTTCTTTTTCATTCCTTATAAAATAATGTAGGGTATAAAATAAAATTTTAAATCGAACAACATATCATTAGACAGCTAATTTCTAAATTTAAAATAAAATGTTTTTATTTATTCTTGTGTGTCTTTTTAATTTTATTTGTGTGTACATGCAAATGTGCCAGTTCCCACAAAGTATCGTACGATGATGGATGAATTGAAATCGCTTGTCGAGAAGGGGAATAACACAGTTAAGCGCTAGTTGATTAGCTGTTAGATATTAAAAATAAAACTCAACCTTCTATTTATATTATTGTTATCACTTCTAGCGGCTCTAAACGCGCGTTTATGAAATTTAAAATCTTCCAGAAGACCGCAAATGGAAAATTGGCTCTGAATTTCGAAAGACCTTAAAAATAGCTTAATAAAAAAAGCAGCAGCAAAGCGTGATTGCGTTTTAAGTAATTTTGTGTTAATATAAACATTTTTTTAATTTATATTATTTGAAATTTTAGTTTTACTCTTTTGTGCTAGATATAAAAAAACAAGCACTAGAGACGATTTCCAATTTAAAACATTCAAGCAATTCTTTTACATTGTTTAAAGGCATCAGCGAAGCCCATGTTCTCCAAATCTTTCTTGTTTTAAGCTTATTTTTCTTAACTTTTTCCGCATGTGAACTTTTCGATTTCGATTGGAACGGATCAAGTGCGATATAATTCGGATGCGGAGTTAAAAATTTACAATTTCCAACGTAATCATTAGTTGAAAATTTGCAAAGGACTATCTGTGCAACCACCGCGAACTTTGTCAGTATAAATAACCGGGTTCAAAACTCGATGAGAACACTCAGGCAAATTCTCATCAAACCCAGGACTAACATATTATAAAATAATCGTATAAAAGCTAAAAGCCAACAAGTTGACCACAGGACTATTGGCTAACTCGTCTAGAATGTCAAATCACTAAAAAGAATGAATTTATTTTATCCTCCTACGTAGAACAATGTCTATATGTTATAAAATTCTATACAAAAATACCACAGAAACCGAATTTCTTTCCCGCAAACCAGTAACAAGCTTCGACACTGACGCTCTAGCAGCTAAGGCTGCGTTTTCAAAACACACTCGCATCTTTGCTGGACTTCACTAAAAGATTAAAAAAATAAATATAAGTAATCATTAAATAAAATTAATATAATATAAGAAAAACGAGATTTAGTTCTCACTTGCAAAGTTCGTGAGGTCGAGCTGATGGCATTTTACAGGATTTTGGTTGACTTGCTTTTAAGGGAATTATTTATTGGTTTTACTTTCAATTGTGGTAGCGATTGTATAGCTAATTGACCGATTGGAGTCATCTTCGGTAATAAGACAATCTTCACATGATCTTACTGGCTCTACTACTTGAGGAATCACAGCATTCGCTAGCAGCGCAATGGTAAAATCAGCCCTCGAGACTTATTCCAAGATTCCTATATTCCGTTTTGTACCATTACGTAATACGTTTCCGTTTAGAAAACTTTCTGTCAAAACTTCTGCATTCATCTC